>NW_025184562.1:0-2759 GCF_004010195.1 Chiloscyllium plagiosum | reverse complement strand
CTGAAATTGAGAGAAACCCTTACTCCCCTCCTCTACCTCTACGTCTGTCCCTGATAAGTTTATAGTCATACAATGCCACCCTCTGCTCGTCTCCCCATGCACTGCACAAGTGTCAGTTTTGTTTCTATCAGAGGACATCAAATACTGTGAATCTTTCACATTGCACGGCTGTTTGGTTTTGTAAATATCTCTGGGTGCACAGAACAGTTTTGTCTGATACCTAGATATATTACCACCACCACTGGGCCAGTTTCAGGGCTTTTCAATCCTTTCTCACTTCTACCTTGTACGGGTGAATTATAAAATCTTTCAAATTAAAGAACATGTAATAAATTCATCACATCACATTACAAATGGTTTGGTCAGAGTTGCTTGGATGTAGTTGCAGTGGAAATACTCTTTAAGGTGTACACTCTGTGTAATCTTCAAAGAAAAATCATTTCCACATTGCAGAAAAGCACAGATATTACTCCTCAGGAGCATTAGCCACTCTGAGTGTCCTCGTACAATTATGATCCTCCCTATGCCCAACTGTGTGTGTGCGTGTGCAGATAGTGCTGTCAGTTTGGATGGTGCTATGAACAATCTCCCTCTCCCCACCTCCTAGACTGAATCCCTTATGGTTTTCTCCCTCCACTGCCATCAATTCAGTAGAGTGGGAAGGCCAGCAGAGGCGGACATTGCATCACTTTAAACACTACAGAGGTTGGCAGATCCGCTGTGCACATGGATACGCACAGAGGTACGCAGATACACTTAGATATGAATATAGATACATAGGCACACAGAGAATGGTGCGGTCACACAGATACTAAAGCAGACACACAGAGACAAATTCCGATACACTGATGCATGTGCACACACAGATTTACAGGCATCAGTACAGACACATCACAAACACTGACACACTGGCGTTTATACAGACATGGAGAATCTGCCAGTATTTACTTTTCGCGTGGTGACTTTCTCAATATTTCACTCGATCGCGTGGTGTGTGCCAATATTTCTGTTGATTCGTAGGGATTCCTCTGCATCCTCACTATAGCTTCCACATCTTTTCTATAACAAGGCGACCAGAACTGAACACAATGTTCCAAGTGTGCTGTTACGACACAGCAATGAACCCGTTTGTTAATTAAAGCAAACACCTAGAAAAGCTCACCTTGCCTTATAATCTGTTAAAGCACGAGTGACAGAGAACTCGAAAATTCCACTATTTAAAGAAAAATGATATCAATTTATTCCTTAACTCTAAAGGTGAACATTGAAAAACAACTATTCACAGCTCTATGCTCCCTTTCTCTGAACTGTTTGTTATCTGCCTCCTCCTCTATAACAATATACGGTTTCCTTTTAAGAAATAACTAAATTAAAATTACATCATTTAATTTGAAAACCAGACAGCGGCTGTCATCTCCAGTCTCCTCTTCCTTTCAACTGAGTCGTTTTCTGTCTTTTACTGCAAGGGTATTTCATGCAAAAAACCCCCATAAATTTGATAGAGAGTGTTTTGCATGGCAGTCTCTGTAGATGGCAGTTTACTCTCTGTCTAAGTTGCATAATGTCTACCGCTTTATCTCCTCAACAACAAGTCATCTCTGGTTCAATGTTGGCAATACAGTAAAGTCAAAATCTGTTGGGTTCCCATAAATTTGATAGAGAGTGTTTTGCATGGCAGTCTCTGTAGATGGCAGTTTACTCTCTGTCTAAGTTGCATAATGTCTATCGCTTTATCTCCTCAACATCAAGTCATCTCTGGTTCAATGTTGGCAATACAGTAAAGTCAAAATCTGTTGGGTTTATTATCCGGAGGCTTAATTTAAACAGATTCGTTAAATATGAAAAGTTGTCCAAAGAACAACTGAAACTCAAAATATCTTTTTAACAGCCAAATGTTACATATTTTCAATTTTCCAAGTACATTCTGAGACTGCTATCTAGTTATATGACAGGTGCTTACAAGTTCTTAATGAAGAACAGCACTCAACTTCATAGATCTGCAACATAACCTCACAGCTATGAAACTCAGTTCCCCGGCTTTTGAAAGCCAACACACGTTGCGCCTTCTCAACAACCACATCAACTTGCGTGAATACTTTGTGGATCTGTGGACATGGAACCCAAGATCCCTCTATTCCTCTACACTGCCAAGTATTCTGCCTTTAACTCTGTACTCTGCATGCAAATCTTCCTTCCAAAGTGAATGACTTCACACTTTTCCAGGTTCAACTCGATCACAACTCCACAACTCCAACAACTTCCGTCCGCAAGCTTACTAACACACCCTCCCAATTCCCCATTCAACTCTCTTATACAAGTCCCAAAGAGCAGAGTTCCCAGAACCGATCCCTGCAGAACACCACTGGTCAACGAGCTCCAGGCTGAGTACTTTCTATCTACCACTACCCTCTGTCTTTTATGGGCCAGCCAATTCTGTATCCAGATAGCCAGATTTCTCTGTACCCCATGCCTCCATACTTTCTGAATGAACCCACAATTGGTAACTTTATCAAATGACTTTCTAAAATTCAAATACACCACATCCACTGCTCTACCTGCATCAATGTATTTTTTTCACAACCTGAAAAAGTTCAATAAGATTTATGAGGTATGACCTGTTTCTCACAAAGGCATGCTGCCAAATTATGGTTTTCGAAGTCATCATAAATCGTCTCTCTCAAATCCTGTCCAATAAATTGCCCATCAATGGCGTAAGAATTATTTGTCTCTAATTCCCAGGATTATCTCTATTCCCTTTC
>NW_025184561.1:0-2759 GCF_004010195.1 Chiloscyllium plagiosum | reverse complement strand
ACCAGTCAGTGTACAGATATCTCCCTGAGAGAGTGAAGGGACTGAGAGACACCAGTCAGTGTACAGATATCTCCCTGAGAGAGCGAGGTACTGAGACACACCAGTGAGTGTACAGATATCTCCCTGAGAGATAGAGGGACTGAGAGACACCTGTCAGTGTACAAATATCTCCCTAAGAGAGAGGTACTGAGAGACACCAGTCAGTGTACAGATATCTCCCTGAGAGAGAGGTACTGAGAGACACCAGTCAGTGTACAGATATCTCCCTGAGAGAGAGAGATGTACTGAGAGACACCAGTCAGTGTACAGATATCTCCCTGAGAGAGAGGGGACTGAGAGACGCCAGTCAGTGTACAGATATCTCTCTGAGATAGAGAGGGGGACTGAGAGACACCAGTCAGTGTACAAATATCTCCCTGAGAGAGAGGTGCCTGAGAGATACAAGTCAGTGTACAGATATCTCCCTGAGAGAGAGGGGCCTGAGAAATACCAGTCAGTGTAGATATCTCCCTGAGAGAGGGGCCTGAGAGACATGAGACAGTGTACAGATATCTCCTTGAGGAAGAGAGGGGACTGAGAGACAGCAGTCAGTGTACAGATATCTCCCTGAGAGAGAGGGGACTGAGAGACACCTGTCAATTTCCAGATAACTCCCTGGGAGAGGGGACTGAGAGACCCCAGTCAATGTACAGATAACTCCCTGAGAGAGAGAGGGGACTGAGAGACACCAGTCAGTGTACCGATATTCCCCAGAGGGAGAGAGGGACTGAGAGACACCAGTCAGTGTACAGACATCTCCCTGAGAGAGAGAGGGGACTGAGAGACACCAGTCAGTGTACAGACATCTCCCTGAGAGAGAGGGGACTGAGAGACACCAGTCAGTGTACAGATATCTCCTTGAGAGAGAGGGGACTGAGAGACACCAGTCAGTGTACAGATATCTCCTTGAGAGAGAGGGGACTGAGAGACACCAGTCAGTGTACAGATATCTCCTTGAGAGAGAGGGGACTGAGAGACACCAGTCAGTGTACAGATATCTCCTTGAGAGAGAGGGGACTGAGAGACACCAGTCAGTGTACAGATATCTCCCTGACAGAGAGAGGGGACTGAGAGACACCAGTCAGTGTACAGATATCTCCTTGAGAGAGAGGGGACTGAGAGACACCAGTCAGTGTACAGATATCTCCCTGAGAGAGATGGGGGACTGAGAGACACCAGTCAGTGTACAGATATCTCCCTGAGAGAGATGGGGGACTGAGAGACACCAGTCAGTGTACAGATATCTCCCTGAGAGAGATGGGGGACTGAGAGACACCAGTCAGTGTACAGATATCTCCCTGAGAGAGATGGGGGACTGAGAGACACCAGTCAGTGTACAGATATCTCCCTGACAGAGAGAGGGGACTGAGAGACACCAGTCAGTGTACAGATATCTCCCTGAGAGAGATGGGGGACTGAGAGACACCAGTCAGTGTACAGATATCTCCCTGAGAGAGATGGGGGACTGAGAGACACCAGTCAGTGTACAGATATCTCCCTGAGAGAGATGGGGGACTGAGAGACACCAGTCAGTGTACAGATACAGTGTACCGATAGAGAGAGGGGGGACTGAGAGACACCAGTCAGTGTACAGATATCTCCCTGAGAGAGAGAGGGGACTGAGAGACACCAGTCAGTGTACAGATATCTCCCTGAGAGGGAGAGGGGACTGAGAGACACCAGTCTGTGGGTGGCACGGTGGCACAGTGGTTAGCACTGCTGCCTCACAGTGCCAGAGACCCAGGTTCAATTCCTGCCTCAGGCGACTGACTGTGTGGAGTTTGCACATTCTCTCCGTGTCTCCGTGGGTTTGCTCCGGTTTCCTCCCACAGTCCAAAAATGTGCAGTTTAGGTGAATTGGCCATGCTAAATTGCCTGTAGTGTTAGGTGCCGGGGTAAACGTAGGGGAATGGGTCTGGGTGGGTGCGCTTCGGCAG
This sequence comes from Chiloscyllium plagiosum, assembly GCF_004010195.1. Classification (NCBI taxonomy): domain Eukaryota; kingdom Metazoa; phylum Chordata; class Chondrichthyes; order Orectolobiformes; family Hemiscylliidae; genus Chiloscyllium; species Chiloscyllium plagiosum. The sequence goes on along the minus strand of NW_025184561.1, from coordinate 783 downwards.
GTCGGTGTGGACGTGTTGGGCCGAAAGGCCTATTTCCACACTGTAAGTAATCTAATTTAATCAGTCAGTGTACAGATATCTCCCTGAGAGAGAGGGGGACTGAGAGACACCAGTCAGTGTACAGATGTCTCCATAAGAGAGAGAGGGGTCAGAGAGACACCAGTCAGTGTACAGATATCTCCCTGAGAGGGAGAGGGGACTGAGAGACACCAGTCAGGGTACAGACATCTCCCTGAGAGAGACAATGACTGAGAGACACCAGTCACTGTACAGATATCTCCCTGAGAGAGGTGTCTGAGAGACACCAGTCAGTGTACAGATATCTCCCTGAGAGAGAGAGGGATCTGAGAGACACTAGTCAGTGTACAGATATCTCCCTGAGAGACACCTGTTAGTGTACGGATATCTCCTTGAGAGAGACAGGGGACTGAGAGACCCCAGTCAATGTACAGATATCTCCCTGAGAGAGAGAGGGGACTTAGAGACACCAGTCAGTACACAGATATCTCCCCGAGAGAGAGAGGGGACTGAGAGACACCAGTCAGTATGCAGATATCTCTCTGAGAGAGAGAGGGGACTGAGAGACACCAGTCAGTGTACCGATATCTCCTTGAGAGAGACAGGGGACTGAGAGACCCCAGTCAATGTACAGATATCTCCCTGAGAGAGAGAGGGGACTGAGAGACACCAGTCAGTGTACCGATATCCCCCAGAGGGACTGTGAGACCCCAGTCAGTGTACAGATACCTGCCTGAGAGAGAGGGGACTGAGAGACACCAGTCA
>NW_025184560.1:0-2759 GCF_004010195.1 Chiloscyllium plagiosum | reverse complement strand
GTCACATCTTTCAGAGATTTGTCTGCACTTCATAAAATCGAGGCAACTGTATTTCCTGCTCAGAATGTGATCTCTCTGCAATGGTGAGAGGAAAACAGAGTCGGTGACAATGCTGAGATCACTAACGTTCTGTCCAGAATCAACAAAAACGATCCCGATCTTCCAGTCTCCTGTAACTTCAACATTACACTGTGTTCCCACCCTTCAAGCTCCCTGCCTGTACCTGATGAAGGGCTGTTGTCCGAAACGTCGATTTTACTGCTCCTGGGATACTGCCTGATCTGCTGTGATTTTCCAGCCCCACTCTAATCGAGACTTTGTGTTCCCAGGCACCTATTCCTGTCTCTGGTTTGCTGCAGTGCTCCTTCAAGGCACAACACAAGCTGGAAGACCTGCAACTCATTTTCTACTGACAGACCATGCAAACTTTAGATCCCAACATCGGGTTCAATCATTTTAGAACCCGTCCGCCCTCTTCCACATTCTTCACCCACCCTTCCATCCCATCAGTTCCGAAGAAAGATTATTGGACTCGAAACGTTAACTTTCCATTCTCATCAGAGACGGACACGAGCTGCTGATTTTGTTCAGATCTTTTGGCTTTACTTCAGGGAACTTTGCTTGTCCGTTGAAATCACCAGACTGCTGGAGGCGTCTGATTGCAGGAGGAGATGTTCACAGGAGATGACAAGAATGGCAAGGGCTGGACCATTCCCAATATGAAGGTAGACGAGCTAGGTTAGGGATGTTTATCGAAGCGCAGAGAAGGCTGATTGAGTAACTGATTAACGTGCACATTTTATGAAGAGAGTAGATATGTATGACAGGGATCAGCCTGTATTGGGAAGGAAGAGAGTGACATAAAGTAAAGACGGGAGCCAAAATGTTTTGAGGAGATTTTGGGAGAATGCTTTCACCAGTAGAATGTTGCTTATCTGGAAATCATTATCTGAGCATGTGGTAAAGGTAAGCGTCATGAGAACGTTCCAGCAGTCTGTAGCCGAACACTTGAAGAGGCAGAGCACACGTAGATAAGGAACAGGTACTGGAAAGTGTGACGAGTACAGACAGACGCGAGATGGGTGTCCTGAACGCAATGGGTCACAGTCAAATTTGTGTGCTAAAAGGAGTCCGCTGGCACGGCTCTGTGGCGCAATGGATAGCGTGTTGGACTTCTATATCGCTGTGAAGGTTGCAATTCGAAGGTTGTGGGTTCGAATCCTATCAGAGTCGAGTTTTAGTTTATGGTTTGGAAGGTGGTCAGAGCAGACTCCGCCGCTCATCTGCAAAACCAACAATATTGGAGCAGAAACCCAAATGTCTCGAAACGGAACATTTTCCTCTCACAGGTTTAAATTTTCGATGTCTATTTATGATAGAGATCAATAAACATCTGTTAGCCAGTAGGCAACACGCTGATGCGGATAGGCTGGAAAAAGACACAAAATTGTTGTGTCAGCCAAGATGAAACCGAATCACGGAACGGGGCAGGATCGGTGTTAACAATGGACTCCTTCGTGTCTGTGCCATTTCTAGCCCAGGGTTTTAAATAAGGACAATATGAACTAAACGCCAAGTAATAGTTTGGTCTCACCTCCACATCCCTTCCCTCCCAGCTGGAAAAGACAGCTCTTGTTTCAGCTTGAGATCAGACAGCGGAGGATTCTCACAAGTTCTCCTTCAGGCTGACTGTTACTTCACATAGGTTTCAAAGTGGACACATGGAGCAAGCAATTGCATGTATTCAGGGGATTCAGGGCAGATTTCCCCTTTGCTGGGCTGGAATTCTGGCCAAGGTAATTAACGTGAATTTCTGACATTTTGAATCTTACTCTGGATTCTTGCGACTTTACCAATTAAACTGAAATTCACTTTGCCCTTGCATAATATTATTCAGTCTTCACTGTTTAGAAAAACCATGCCACGTGCTCGTGGGTGCAGTATGCTGAATATTGTTGTCGTTGTGTGCAGTGTGGGTCGATGTGTCATATGAAAATGCCAAAGGAAGTTGGTGAAATATCAGTGAATCGAATTCTCTGACGAAGTGAAGCCGATCGAAGGAAAACCCCAGTACAGTGGCGACATTACATTTCCGGTGATCAATGCAGGATCCTATGGTAAACGTACGAAGTATTCAATAAAGCTGATTTTCACCACATTTTTCTATGCCATATTTTCACCACATTTCAGGGACATCATTGCAATCTCTAAGATCTCACATTCTACAGAAAGAACACACACACACACACTGAATTCACACACACACACACACACATATATGCGCGTATTTCTTTATATACACACATAAATTTATATGCGCATGCATGTATGTGTGTGTGCATACATATTTAAAAGTTGCCAAAAACCGTTGAGTAAAACAGCATTTATTCGAAACAAATATGATTTTTTGGAGTGTTCTGTCCTTGGGAAATACCTTAGTTACTTAAGGCCAGCCATAAATACTCCCTGAGTGAATATCCATCATTCAACAGAGATACAGAGGAGATTTTTGAAAAAATGACGTTTTTCATACCGCTGATCCTGCGCTGTGTTAAATTCTGGAAAGGATGTTTAGATCGTTTCATATTACTGATTTTGCTGCAAGCTCGCACAGGCCATTAAAACAATCCACAAAGTATTAGATTTATCTCATTGGACATTTTGACTGTTATCAGAAAAACTGGAATCCAAACGATAACGATATTCTTAAGTATTGCTGTGAAGAATACAGAATTGCAGCAGGAATATTTTTCGTGCCT
>NW_025184559.1:0-2759 GCF_004010195.1 Chiloscyllium plagiosum | reverse complement strand
ATGTTTGACTCTTTGAAGAAATCTGAGTTGGAATGTGTGGCACTATAAGAAGTACAGCAGGTCAGGCAGCATCCGAGGGGCAGGAGAGTTGATGTTTCGAGCATAAGCCCTTCATCAAATTCTAGTGCCATACTTTTTGACACTGACTTTCTAGTATCTGCAGTCCTTGCCTCTGACTCTGTGACGAAATCTGCCCGTGTAAAGATTGGCTCCACTTTCTCCCTTCCCAGTGAGGCTGTCAGGATGATTACATGGGTAAAAGAGAGAGTTCTTCCAGTGCTGAAGGTAGGACAATTAAAATTAGGAAAAATAAAGTTTCTTACTGCGGCTACAATCCTGGTAGCTTATGTGAGAAATGCCTCAAGGTATTTGGACATTGTCAGAGTCTGGTGACCAACTGAGATCCACGGTTTGAACCACACAACAAGTGGCAGGATGGAGGGGGGAATGTAGACATGGGTTATGTCCCTACCATAGAGCCATAAAACTCCACTGCACAGAAACAGACCTTTCAGTCCAACACGTCCTTACTGACCAGATATGCCAAATTGATGAGGCCATTTCTGGAATACTATGTTCAGCTCCAGTCTCTCTGCTTTTGGAAGGATTTAACACTTAAACGATTCAGAAAAAGTGTACAAGGCTGTTGCCAAGGTTGAAGGGTTTGCGGTAAAGAGAGAGGATGAATAGGCTGGGACTGGTTTTCTTTGAAGCATCAAAGGTTGAGGGGTGACCTTTATAGAGGTTACAAAATCATGAGTGGTATGGATAGGGTGAATACTGATGCTGTTTCCCCAGTGTGGGCGAGTCCAAACCCCCCCCCAGGATAAGGAATGGAAAGAGGGAGACATTGCTTTGTTCCCAGATGTTGCCCAGAGGAAGGGAGTCTCCCTTTGAAACAGGTAGATAAGATAGTGAAGAACATGTTTGGTATGCCTTCCTTTTTTTGGTCAGAGCATTCAGTATAGTAGTTGGGAGGTTGTGTTGCGGCTGTACAGGATGTTGGTTAGGCCACTTTTGGAATATTGCACTGTACAGGATGTTGGTTAGGCCACTTTTGGAATATTGCATGCAATTCTGGTCTCCTTCCTATTGTAAGAATGTTGTAAAACTTGAAAGGATTCAGAAAAGATCTACAGCGATGTTACCAAGGTTGGAGAATTTGAGCTATATTGAGAGGCTGAAAAGTCTGGGGCTGTTTTCCCTGGAGCGTTGGAGGCTGAGGGGTGACCTTATAGGGGATTATAAAATCGTGAAGGGCATGGGTAGGGTAGAAATTTTGGGTCACAGACTTTAACCTCATACTTTCAATGCATTATCTGAGCTGAGATGGCACCTATTGTTAAAGCTATCTTGAGAATGTAACTTTTAAAAAGTTCTGGGATTGACATATGAAGAAACCAAAACTAATTCATCTTTTGAAAAGATGAAAGATTTAAGCTAAATTTGTTTAATATTACATTCCAGAACAATAGTCTTGTGTGACTCCAGGCAGCTGGCCAATGACAGACGAGCTGTTTGGAGCATGGGATATCAGTACCTGTCACCGTTGCTCCTATTGGCTCCTTGAGGAAGTCCTCCATATACACTTAGGGCTATCTGGCTGCATGAGGATTTTCAGGTTTGTGTCCTGGATTAATATGTGATCATCAGGCATCTGGCAATCTACAAGAATTGCCACCAATGTTATGTTTCTTTAACTGTACTGACCGTGATCACTTATTTTGCAATATGTTTTTTTTTTGCAGGAAGACATACGGAAAGAAATCTGAAAGCAAATGATACATCGACTTTTGACATAACCACTTGATTCGTTAGGACTAGAATATCAGCACCCATACCAATCGAGAAGAAATGTTTGTTTTTGTCTGCGTGAGAGATTTTGGATACTGGTGTGGCAGGAAGAACATTGAGACACAGATACGCAAGTGAGGAAGATTCATGGCACTGACTGTGAAAGGCACTTTAATGATTTACTCAGCTTGGGGGATCAAAACCACACCACCAGAGACTGTTCACCTGCTGTGTGTGCAGGAAGGATTTGTCGATTCTTCCACCTTACTAACGCACCAGCAGGTCCACACTGGGGAGAGACCATTCACCTACCCGGAGTGTGGGAATGGATTCAGTCAGATGTGCAACCCTGTGGACACGCCAGCAAATCCACACCAGGAAGAGGCCATTCACCTGCTGTCAGTGCAAGAAGGGCTTCACCAGTTCCTCCCACCTGCAGAGGCACCAGTGTATTCATGTGCCATCGTAGGGCAATTGAAGGAGTGACAGCTGAATGCCATTATCAACTGGACGATCAAGCCAGTTCTGGGGACTCATGGGTTCGAATTCTGCCACGGCAGATGGCGGAATTGGAATTCGGTCAGAAGTCTTGAGTTCAGAATTGGTAGGGGGGAAAAGACATCTGATTCACTCATATCCTGTTTAGGGAAGGAAATTGCCGTTGTGGGAAAGGATTCACTCGGTTGTCCTAGCTGCATTCTTTACCCAGTCTGGCCTACATGTAGCAGTATGGTTGACTCTTGACTATCCCTCCTCCCCCCGGGGATAAATTTACTTGAATGACGGCACGGTGGCTCAGTAGTTAGCACTGCAGCTTCACAGCACCAAAGTTCCAGCTTCGATTCCAGGCTCTGGTGACTGTCAGTGTGGAATTTGCATGTTGTCCGTGTCTGCGTGGGTTTCCTCCCACAGTACAAAAATGTGCAGGCCAGGTTAAATTGGCCATAGTGTTAGGTGCATTAGTC
>NW_025184558.1:1798-2759 GCF_004010195.1 Chiloscyllium plagiosum | reverse complement strand
TGCTGAACATCATTTCCCTGTTCTGTTTAGTTCAGTCTACGTTAAAACTCTTAGATCTACCCTTACTTAAAATTTAACACTGGTCTTGGACCCACTATTCTCTCCCTCCATCTCTAAGTTTCTCCGTTTTAACTTTAACTTTTCCTGCCTCACGTATTTCTCCAGTTCTATATTTATAATCCATTATTGAATCGATATGTGTCACTCATTTTGTATTCCAAATCCTAATCACTCATTGTGTGGAGCAGTCACCCTCTGCTTCTTTTTGCCAAACTTATTAATTCTGTGGGCTCTGATTATTGCCTTTACAGGTCTTTGGGAACGTCGGAACTGCAGGATGCCATTCAGCCCATCAAGTCTTCTCCACTATTTAATTCAATCCTGGCTGACTGGACACTTCAATATCCTCCTAACTCTGTGTGATTGATGCTCAAAAATGTATCAGCCACTACTTTAGATAGACTCATAGGCTGAGCTTCCACAGCCCAATGGGAAAGAGATTTTCAATGGTATTGAGAAAAACAACTTCTCATCATCTCAATCCGAAATGGCAAGTTTATTATTCTTAAATTATGCTTATTTCTGCTCTCCCTGACCGATATCTTCCTGTATCTATCTTGTCTATCCTTTCAAGCATTCTGTAGGTTTCTCACATGAGAATAACTCCAATTTCTCCAGTTTATCTATGTATCTGCAATCCCTTAATGCTGGAACCCGCACTGGTTAAAATGACCTGATACCCATTGCAAAGTTTCCACGTCCTTATTAAAGTGTGTTGCTGAGCACTGCTCACAGTGCACCAGGTCAGAGAGAACTGGTGGGTTATACGTTTCAATGCATGCCAATTTCATAAGGAGTACCTTTCTCAGTTCACAGATGTTACAGTATTTTAATGTAAATCCTGTCTTCAGCAGAAGGCCCAAAGATATAAACATCAAATTCATCAATGAATGTTCAGACA
>NW_025184558.1:0-1413 GCF_004010195.1 Chiloscyllium plagiosum | reverse complement strand
TCTCAGTCCTTACTGCTCCAAGGTAAACAGCCCCAGCCTTTCCAATCTTTCCTCATTGCTCAGACCCTCCAGCCCAGACAACATTCTGGTGAATCTCCTCTGTTTCCTCTCTCGTGCAATCGCATCCTTCCGACAATGTGGTGACCAGAACTGCAGTCAGGGCTCCAGTTGTGGCCGGACCAATGTTTTATACAGGTTCAACACAAACCCACCTCCCCAGCTCTTTTATTCCATGCCTCAGCTAATAAAACACAAATATCCAGAAAGCCTTCTTAACCACATTATCCACCTGAACTACTACCATCAGAGATCTGTGGATATGCATCCAAGGTCCCTCTGATATTCAGTCTTTTCCACAGCCCTGTCATTCACAGAGTAATCCCTTGCCTTGTTAGCCCCTCCTAAAAGGAAAGTGTACCCTTTTCCAGGTTCCTGTTGTCCCTGCTCTGCCCAGCTTCCCAGTCCATTGATATCCTCCTGCAGGTTTCAGGTCCCCTCCTCACTTTTTATCACCACCACTACATTCTGACCCCAGCACTCCCATTTGTTCTGATTCTGCTGCTCAATGCTCTCACTGGGAGGTACATTTTAGTGGCCAGCAGAGCCCGCAGGAGACTCCAGTCTGACAGCAGGGGGCAGCATTCCAAGGACCGACACTTGTTGAGGCGAAGGAAATCCATCATTTTAATGTTTGTTATCTCAGGGAATTTCATCCTGTTATGGTCAATCTTTCTGGTGTATTCTATATGGAGACGGGTGTATTGCTTGGGTTATAAGGCTGTCGTTTTGCACTGCGGTTAATGAGAAATAGGATTCATTCTCCAGCTCCTGAGTTGCTGCACAAACACATGTAAAGATGCCGTGACCCAGACTAAGTTCAGATAACAGCTGAAGAACATGGTAAAACACCCATTGGCTCAATTAGTGAGATGTATGAAATGATGAGTTGGATTGAGGCATTCTGGGATTGCAAACAATTTTGCTTGAGAATTATTGGGTTGGAAGCACATACGAGGCCACCGGGAATGGTTAGTTTTGCATTTTATTCAAACTTCACATGTAGCACAAGCAGCCACTGTCTCCTGGTTCTAACTGCCCGGACTGGCCTGAAGTTGCCCGAACTGCCCGCCCCAGGCTCCCATTCTCACTATTTTATACTCACTCCCACACCCCTCTGTTCCCTCCAATCAGTTCATTCAAATTCCAGGTGTCTGCCATTTTAGTGATCAGCTCCACCTCTTTCTAGAACCTTCTGTCTGTTGGTTTTCCACACGATTTTCACGCCCTCATTGCTTCCCCTCCCACACTCAACAAACACACACACACAAACCCAATTTTAACTTATGCAATATCCATTCAGCTGCAAACATTTTGTTTTGAACCTACTGAAACACTCTCCCACACAAACCAACA
>NW_025184557.1:1605-2759 GCF_004010195.1 Chiloscyllium plagiosum | reverse complement strand
ATTCATATGAAAAAAGGGTAGCTTTGTTACAAATAGATTACGCGCGGTTTCAAAATGGAATTCGTGTAGAACACCATTACTGGTGTTTTTATTTGGAAGATCCAACAGAAACCGAGATGAGTGTTGACATGTCACACACCACGTTTGAAGGATTTGAGGAGGTAGTTACCATGCATTTAATTAAGAACGAACTATTTTAATATATGCAGCATTCCATTTAAAAAAAATACTACCAAAGAAGAAACTCTCTGAGCCTTTTGATGTTGGGAAGGAAGATCTCCCTCTCTGCGTCCTCATTTTAGCAACAGGGAACTCGACGATTTGGCTCCAAAAAACAGATAAAGTGACTAACTCAATAAAAGCTGTTGCAAAGTCCTTCTGGATCTGTATAAACTTAAACCCACCTCATTGCTCATCTATCAGATTTGAAAAATTATTCAGGGAGAACTCAAAACTGTTTAACGACTGCCCGTCTGAAGGAGAACATTCTGCACCACTGGGAGAATATCCTTCTGCAAGATTAACACAACCGAACACATCTCTTGAAGGTACAGTATTATCACATTATTGTAAGCAGTGTAAATGAAAGGGTTGGCCGATGAGGAATGAGTAAGAAAAAGTCTGCGATTTGTGGAATATACTGGACTTCCCTTATGACCACTCTCACCTTTGTCTACATGTATTCTAAAATATACAGAATTGTGATCACTTTTCCGAAAGACATTCGCCACCGCAACTTCTACCACATGACCTGGCTCATTCCCCAACACCAGGTCCAATATGGCCCATTCTCTCGTTGGACTAATGACATCGGGCTCTAGAAAACTCTCATCTTACGCATTCTACTCCATCCAGTCCTCTGACTCTAAGTGTATCCCTGCCAATGTTGAGAAACTTAAAATCTCCCATCACTCCCACCCTGTTGCCTCTAATCTTTACGTAATCTGTTTACCTATTTTTTTCTTCTACCTCACGCCCACTGTTGGAAGGTCTTTAACACCGCTCCAAAAATGTAACTGCACGCTTCTTATTTCTCAGCTACACCCATAATGCCTCAATACTCAAGGGTTCCATAGAGTCCTCTTTAGTGCAGCTGTGATATCATCCCTGACCAGCAATGCAACTCCTCCCCCACTTTTACTTCCCTCCCTGTC
>NW_025184557.1:0-1286 GCF_004010195.1 Chiloscyllium plagiosum | reverse complement strand
GACGACGTGGCATTGGTAGTAATCCAGAGATCACTACCTTTGAGAACCTCCTTTTTTAACTTCTCTCGTAGCTCCATGAATTCTGCTTTCAGGCCCTCATCTCGTTTTATTCTACTTATATTGTTGCTGCCGAGATTCACCAAAACATCTGGCTGTCATCCTCCCTTTTTAGATGCTCAGTCCAGACGCTTTGATTGCTGTATCCTCATTTTCCGAGGAGGGTGTGTCATTGTAAACTTGTACTGAGTGTCGGTAACTGCTCGAATATAAAGTTCTGAACCACCAGTATTGTTTCTTTTCTGCAAGTACCCGTAAATGCATCTTTGTAAGAAGTGATGAATACTAACAGGAGCATAACTGCAACTTCAATTACAAGTTTTACTAGGGATATATATAGTTTACAGAATTATAGAATCCACGCTGTGTGGAAACATGCCCTCTGTGCCAGCAACTCGACACCTATCCACCGAAGAGCAACCCACACAGAACCAGTTCCCTGCCATTCTGTACATTTGCCCCTGTCCAATGCATCTAACACAGGAATCCCAGAATACGAAGCTAAATCACCTAATCTGCACATCTTAGTAGTGTGGGAGGAAACTAGAGTGTCCGGACAAAACCAACACAGACTCGGGATGAATGCATGAATTCCACCCAGGTAGTTACCCGAATCTGGAATTGAACCCAGGTCCCTGATGTTGCGAAGAAATATTGCGAATCACTAAGCCAGCGTGCTGCCTCAATGTTTTCGTGTAACTGTCGAACCTTTCGAGCTGACTTGCATGTGAATCAAAAGCCTGTGGTGAACATCTGATTCCAGTAGTAGCATGATTCATTGAGTATCTTTCAATGAAAGTCTTAATTAGTGTAGGTTCCTAACCAAAGCAGACGAGCTACCCCAGTGTCAAAGTGTTTACTGGGAGCAATCCAAAGTAAAATTACACTGAGTGTGGTGTTACTGGGAATATCTTTCCCCGTGGAACTGTATTGCACATGGATCAGAAGCCTGAGGGAACACTGGATTCCAGTAGGATGATGATTCATTGAGCATGTGAGTTTTGTTGATTCAAACAAAACTTGTTGGTGGAGCTAGTGAGGCATTTGCATCACTATTAGTGGAAATATCCGAGGCATATGAGGAGGTGAGGAAAGCCATCTTAAGTGTATATGAGCTTATGCCAGAAGCATGGAGATAACGTTTCAGGAATCTAATGATGTTCCCTGGTCAAACTTACATTGAGTTTGAAAGGTTTAGCAAAGTTATTTTGATAGGTGGATAGGAGCAT
>NW_025184556.1:0-2759 GCF_004010195.1 Chiloscyllium plagiosum | reverse complement strand
TCTCCCTAGTTACCCTTTTGTCCTTAATGTATTTCATAGAATGCCTACAGTGTGGAAACAGGCCCTGTGGCCCAACAAGTTCACATTGACCCCCTGAAGAGTAAGCCACCCAGACCCAATCTCCTACCCTACATTACCCTTGACTAATGCACTTACCTGACACATCCCTCAACACTAGGGACAATTTAGCATGGAGAAAGTGAGATCTGCAGATGCTGGAGATCAGAGTCGAGATGGAGTGTGTTGCTGGAAAAGCGCAGCAGGTCAGGCAACATTCGAGGATCAGGTAAGTCAACGTTTCGGACCAGAGCCCTTCATCAGGAATGAGCAATTTAGCATGGCCAATTCACCCTGACCTGCAAATCTTTGGACTGTGGGAGGAAACCGGAGCACCCGGAGGAAACCCACACAGACACGGGGAGAATGTGCAAACTCCACACAGTCAGTCATCCGAGAGTGGAATTGAACCCAGGTCCTTGGCGCTGTGAGGCAGCAGTGCTAACCACTGAGCCACCGTGTCACACTAAAAAGGGTATTTGCAAAAATCCTTTGGATTCTCCTTAACTCTATTTGCCAAAGCTATCTCATGTCCCCTTTTTGCCCTCCTGATTTCCCTCTTAAGTATACTCCTACTTCCTTTATACTCTTCTAAGGATTCACTCGATCGATCCTGTCTATACCGGACATATGCTTCCTTCTTTTTCTTAACCAAACCTTCAATTTCTTTAGTCATCCAGCATTCCCTATACCTACCAGCCTTCCCTTTCACCCTGACAGGAATATACTTTCTCTGGATTCTTGTTATCTCATTTCTGAAGTCCTCCCATTTCCAGCCGTCCCTTTACCTGCGAACATCTGCCTCCAATCAGCTTTCGGAAGTTCTTGCTAATGCTGTCAAAATTGGCCTCTCTCCAATTTAGAAACTTCAACTTCTACATAGAGTCATAGAGATGTACCGCACGGAAACAGACCCTTCGGTCCAACCCGTCCATGCTGACCAGATATCCCAACCCAATCTAGTCCCACCTGCCAGCACCCGGCCCATATCCCTCCAAACCCTTCCTATTCATATACCCATCCAAATGCCTCTTAAATGTTGCAATTGTACCAGCCTCCACCACATCCTCTGGCAGCTCATTCCATACACGTACCACCCTCTGTGCGAAAAAGTTGCCCCTTATGTCTCTTTTATATTTTTCCCCTCTCACCCTAAACCTATGCCCTGGTCTGGTCAATCCTTTTCCATCAGTATTTTAAAACTAATAGAATTATGGTCGCTGGCCCCAAAGTGACACCTCAGTCCCCTGCCCTGCCTTATTTCCCAAGAGTAGGTCAAGTTTTGCACTTTCTCTGTAACCCTACACTGTACTCCCTTCAAGGCCAATCTAACCTTTCTAAGGTGTGGTGCCCAGATCTGCTTAGAGTCACCAAGTGGGATCTAACGAGGGATTTGTGTAACTCCAGTATAATGCCTACATCTCAATACTCACATCGTCGAGATAGAATGGTTGCTGCTGGGAGAGGCTGGGGCTCCTGTGCGAGGGGAACAGGAGGGGTCTGTTCCTGTGCTCTCTAACCCTTTGCTCCATCACAAGATGGGAGCTGGTTTGGTGACTACACAAACCTGTTAATGAGGACTCTGCTTCCTCCTGGGGAGGCCATGGTTTTTGTATAAACACAGCACCCAGTATAAACACAGCACCTAGTATATACATAGCACCCAGTATAAACACAACACACAGTATAAACACAGCACACAGTATAAACACAGCACCCAGTATAGACACAGCACCCAATATAAGCCCAGCACCCAGTATAAACACAGCATCCAGTATAAACACAGCATCCAGTATAAACACAGCACCCAGTATAAGCACAGCACCCAGTATAAACACAGCACCCAGTATATACATAGCACCCAGTATAAACACAGCACCCAGTATATACATAGCACCCAGTAGAGACATAGCACCCATAGCACACAGTATATACACAGCACTCAGTATAAACACAGCACCCAGGAGAAACACAGCACTCATTATAAACACAGTACCCAGTATAAACACAGCACCCAGTGTAGACACAGCATTCATTATAAACACAGCACCCAGTATAAACACAGCATCCAGTATAAACACAGCACCCAGTATAAACACAGCACTCATTATAAACACAGCACTCATTATAAACACAGCACCCAGTATAAACACAGCACCCAGTATAAACACAGCACCCAGTATAAACACAGCACTCATTATAAACACAGTACCCAGTATAAACACAGCACCCAGTGTAGACACAGCATTCATTATAAACACAGCACCCAGTATAAACACAGCACCCAGTATAAACACAGCACTCATTATATACACAGTACCCAGTATAAACACAGCATCCAGTATAAACACAGCATCCAGTATAAACACAGCATCCAGTATAAACACAGCACCCAGTATAAACACAGCACTCATTATAAACACAGCACTCATTATATACACAGCACCCAGTATAAACACAGCACCCAGTGTAGACACAGCACTCATTATAGACACAGCATCCAGTATAAACACAGCACCCAGTATAAACACAGCACTCATTATAAACACAGCACCCAGTATAAATACAGCACCCAGTGTAGACACAGCACCCAGTATAAACACAGTACTCAGAATAAACACAGCCCCCAGGAGAAACACAGCATCCAATATAACGCCAGCAGTCATAGTGTCATAGAGTCATAGAGATGTACAGCATGGAAA
>NW_025184555.1:0-2758 GCF_004010195.1 Chiloscyllium plagiosum | reverse complement strand
CAGTTTAAAAAGTCTACTTCAATTCAGTACATTCTGTTTAAACAACACACCCCTCCCCCACACCCCCATGGCTCACTCAAGTACCTGACAGTGGCTTCAGTTTCAGTGGGATTGTCTGTCAGGAGACTGTGTTGGAGTGGGGTGGGAAAAGTTATAAATCTCACAACACCAGATTATAGTCCAACAGGTTTATTTGGAAGCACGAGCTTTCCGACCACGGCGTAATTTTTAACTTTATCAGGTGTATCTCTATGATGGCAGACTTCTTCAGTTAAGTTCTTCAACAATTACAGAGGCCACAAGTTCCCCTCTAGCAGTGTCAACTGCTATTCTGGCCCTGGGGATAGCTATTCGTCACTTTTTATCCCCAATCCGATCAAGCTTTCTGTTGATCTTTAAAGTTTTTATAACCTCCTAGTTTCTCCTTGGTCTTTGCAAATTTGTATGCCTTCTATTTCAATTTGATAGACTCCCTTATTTCCTGAGCCACCCATGTCAGACTATTCCTTTTTCTACAGTCCTTCCTTTTCACTGATATATACTTTTGCTAAACACTTTGAAAAATTGCTTTGGTATTTCTCCACTGGCCGTCAACTCACCGTAAAGTCTTTGCTTCCATTCTCCATTAACCAACTTCTGCCTCATCCTATTGTAGTCTACTTTGTTTAAGCACAGGATCTTGGGATTGGATTTAATCTTCCCGCTTTCCATCTGTATTCTAAATTCATCCATACTTTTATCAGATTACAAGGTGAGGTTATGTTTCCTGGGTGTTTTGGTTTTCAAAATCAGTGATCTTGGCTTTGTAATAAAGTATAGAATAGATATTCACAACAGCGTATTCTGGACAGTGTGAATGTACTACACAGTCTAAAACCATAAACCACTGTCTTCCCTCAGTTTAAAATTGCAAAATTATTATCTCCTACATGCTTCCTCACTATCTAAGTTTGAAACACTAATCCACCTGACTATCCTGCATTTTTCGAAAATCTCCTTGGGTGAATGTGGTGCTTTTTGGATTCAGCTTTCCAGTTATTACCGTAAGAAGATAAGCACTGGGCACAGGAGAGGCAATGCAGCCATTCGAACCAGCTCTACCATTTAATGCAATGATGATTGAGCTCACCTCTGTCTCAGCTGGATTTTCCCGCCTGCTCTCTCTCACCCTTCAACTCATTGCAAATTCAACATCTATATCTCTTCATTGAATTTGCTCATTGTCCTGGCATCCACCGCATTTTGAATAGGAAATTCCACAGAGTCACAACACATTGAGATAAGTACATATTTCTTCATGAGAATAGAATAGAGTCCCTATAGTACAGAGGTAGGGTATTCATCTATCGAGTCCACACTCGATGAGCATCCCATTCAGACCCACCAATTGCCTGTAACCCTGCATTTCCCATGTTTAATGGCTTAACCGGCACATGCATGGAAACTTTGGGCAATTTCGTTTGGCCAATCCACCTAACCTGCACATAATTGGACTGTGGGAGGAAACTGGAGCACCCAGAGGAAACCCACGCAAACATGGGCAGAACGTGTAAACTCCACACAGTCACCTAAGGCTGGAATCAAACCCGGGTCCCTGACGCTGTGAGGCAGCGGTGCTAGCCCTTGAGCCACCTCTGCTTAAAATCTGCTACCCTGCCCCAAAATTGGCTGAATCTATGTTCTTTACATCAGAAATCAGGTTGTAGAAGCAGATGTCTCAGAAAAACCCAGTAACCGCTCATATGCCCTGTGTGTCTGAATGGGGATCCTAAACCCAACACCTTCCTGCCAACACTTTTCATTCACTTTCCAGAGACAGGGCTCCAGTGACTTCATGGGTACTACAACTCCGGCAATCCCTGAGGCAGGGACCACACGTGTGTGGGGAATCCGGCATTGTAAATGTATAGAATGTGGGCTGATTTTGGAGCATGTGCTTTGGGGTAAGTAGCGGAAAGTACTTCCCACAGTGATTGGCTGGAGGAGGAACGTATCTGCTTGCAGTATTGATCGGTTGGGGGTTCAAAGTCCATCCCCAACTCATCATAACACTGGGAATCGGCCAATGGGAAACAAAGAAGGATCTGAGCCATTCTCCCAGACTGAAGTTCCTCTTCTGTCCAGGATTAGATTACTTACAGTGTGGAAACAGGCCCTTCAGCCCAACAAGTCCACACCGACCCTCCAAAGAGCAACCCACCCAGACCCATTCCCCTACAATTACCCCTTCACCTAACCCTACGGGCAATTTTGCATAAACAATTCACCTAACCTAAACATCTTTGTGACTGTTGGAGGAAACTGGAGCACCTGGAGGAAACCCACACAGACACGGGGAGAATGTGCAAACTCCACACAGACAATTGCACGAGGTGGGAATTGAACCCGGGTCACTGACACTATGAGGTAGCAGTGCTAACCACTGTGCTGCCCACATTCCTTTTGGTTTCCTTTTGTTTCATTCTGCTGTTACATTATTGACTTGCAGCAACTGAAGGGAAAGGAAATGAACCCAGAAAGGGTGCAGAGTCTAACCAGGGATGGGAAGTTGTGGCATGGATCTGTTTATCAGCAACTCCATGAGAATGGGGAGGGTGTAAATTAGGAGGCAGAAGAGTCAGAATGATCTAGAGTAAGTGGGCTGGAGGGTTACAGCTTTGCCGGAAGAAGGGGTAAAAAGATAGCCCAGAGAAACTAGAATTGTTCTGAATTCCTAATCTGTACGTATTCCTTTATACAGGGTTCTAGATGGTGAAGA
>NW_025184554.1:0-2758 GCF_004010195.1 Chiloscyllium plagiosum | reverse complement strand
CTCTCAGACCCCTACTGTACTCCCTGTACACACTTGGCTGTATCCCTCAGATCCCTACTGTACTACGGTACACGCATGGCTGTGTCCCTCAGCCCCCGACTGTACTCCATGTACACATACGGCTGTGCTTTCAGCCCCCTACTGTAATCTCTGTACAAAGATGGCTGTATCCTCACCCCCTACTGTGCTCCATGTACACATGCGGCAGCGCTCTTAGCCCCCTACTGTAATCTCTGTACACCGATGGCTGTATCCTCACCCCCGACTGTACTTCCTGCATACCATGAGATGTGCCCTCAGCCCCCCAACTGTACCACCTATACACATATGGCTGTGTCCTCAGCCCCCTACTGTATTCTCTGTATGCCGATGGCTGTGTCCTCATCCCCCTACTGTATTGCCTGTTCACCCATGGCTGTGCCCTCACCTCCGACTGTACTCGCTATGTACCAAAGGCTGTGTCCATAGCCTCCTACTGTACTCGCTGTACACACGACTGTGTCCTCAGCCCCATACTGTACTCCCTGTACACATACGGCTGTGTCCGCTCTCCGCTACTGTACTCCCTGTACTCACATGGCTGTGTCCTCTGCCCCCGACTGTAATCCTTGTTTCCCAAAGGCTGCGTCTTCAGCCCCATACTGTACTCCCTGTACACACATGGCTGTGTCCTCAGCCCCCTACTGTACTCCCTGTACACATACGACTGTCCCCCAGGCCCCCTACTGTATTCCGTGTTCTCCCACGGCTGTATCCTCACCCCCGAATATACTCCCTGTATACCAAGAGATGTGCCCTCAGCACCAACTGTACTCCCTATACACATATGGCTGTGTCCTCAGCCCCCTACTGTATTCTCTGTATGCCGATGGCTGTGTCCTCATCCCCCTACTGTATTGCCTGTTCACCCATGGCTGTGCCCTCACCTCCGACTGTACTCGCTATGTACCAAAGGCTGTGTCCATAGCCTCCTACTGTACTCGCTGTACACACGACTGTGTCCTCAGCCCCATACTGTACTCCCTGTACACATACGGCTGTGTCCGCTCTCCGCTACTGTACTCCCTGTACTCACATGGCTGTGTCCTCTGCCCCCTACTGTAATCCTTGTTTCCCAAAGGCCCCCCTACTGTATTCCGTGTTCACCCATGGCTGTATCCTCACCTCCGACTGTACTCCCTGTATACCAAGAGATGTGCCATCAGCCTCTAACTGTACCCCCTGTACACATATGGCTGTATCCTCAGCCCCCTACTGTTCTCCCTGTACATCCACGGCTGTATCCAATGCCCGCTACTGTACTCCGTCTACACCACTGCTGTGTCCTCAGCCCCCTACTGTACTCCCTGTTCATCCACGGCTGTATCCAATGCCCGCTACTGTACTCCGTCTACACCACTGCTGTGTCCTCAGCCCCCTACTGTACTCCCTGTTCATCCACGGCTGTATGCAATGCCCGTTACTGTACTTCCTCTACACCACGGCTGTGTCCTCAGCCCCCTACTGTACTCCCTGTACACACACAGCTGTGTCCTCTGCCCCCTACTGTACTCCCTGTACACATATGGCTGTGTCCGCCGTCCCCTACTGTACTCCCTGTACAAATTTGGCTGTGTCATCAGCCCCCTGCTGTACTCCCTGTACACACACAGCCTTGTCATCAGCCCCCTACTGTACTCCCTGTACACACACGGCTTTGTAATCAGCCCCCTACTGTACTCCCTGTACCCACATGGCATTGTAATCAGCCACCTACTGTACACCTGTACACACACGGCTGTGTCCCTCAGCCCCCTATTGTACTCCCTGTACACACACGGCATTGTCATCAGCCCCTACTGTACTCCCTGTACACACGTGGCTGTATTGCCAAATACCAAACAATGCCAAATGTAAGTTCGCTGATGGCATCTCTAAAGCAGGAGGGATATCAAACAACGATGAGTCTGAACACAGAAAGGAGACAGTGGGTTTGGTGGCATGGTGTAAAGATAGTAACCTCCCTCTCAAATTCGGCAAAAGTAAAGAACTGATCATTGACTTTAGAACGAAAGGAGGGGAACAAGCCCCTATCTACATCAACGGTTGAGACAGTGCAGAGCGTCAACTCCCTCCGAGTGATAATATTGGCAACCTAACTTGGACTTCTCACATAGGTGTGACAGTCAAGATTGTTCAAAAACGCCTCTCCTTCCTCACTTAGCTCAGGATATTTAGCATGCAGTACTTCTATAGATGCACTATTGTGAACATACTGTCCGGGTGCGTAATGATCTGGTACGGCAACACTCTGCCCAGGACCATCAGAAACTACAGAAGATTGTGTTCACAGCCCAGACTATGAGAGACTCCAATCTCCCAACCATTGACTCTATTTACACGGCTCGTTGCTGCAGAAAGGCTGCCACCATCTATTCAAAATTACTGAGGGAAGGGAGAAAGGAAATATCTGGGGCCTTAACAGATATCTTTGTCACATCCTTTAAGACAACTAAGGTCTCAGAGGACTGGAAAGTTTCTAATCCCCTTGTTTAAGAAGGGTAGCGTGAATAATCCAGCTAAAAATCGACCGGTGAGCCTGAAGTCTGGAGTAGGGACGCTGCGAGAGAAGATACTGAGGGATAGGATCTATTCTCATTTGGATGAAAATGGTCTTATCAGTGATAGACAACATGGTTAGTGCAGGGAAGGTCATGTCTTACCAACTTAATAGAATTATTTGAGAAAGTGACAAAGTTGAATGATGAGGGAGGGGCTG
>NW_025184553.1:0-2758 GCF_004010195.1 Chiloscyllium plagiosum | reverse complement strand
AAGGTTTACCGGGATGCTGCCTGGTATGGGGGGATTTTAGTGATGAAGCAAGGTTGGATAGACTGGGTTTCACTGGAACACAGGAGGTTGAGGGGACAGCCTGATAGAAGTTTAAAAGATCGTGGATGGCAATGATAGAGTGGGAAGTATGAGGCTTTTCCCCCATGGGTGGCAGGGTCAAAGATGAGGGGACACAGGGTCGAGGTGCGGAGGAGTGGTGGGAAGAGAGGGAGATGTGTGAGGCAAGGTTTTCACACAAAAGTGGGGGTGAGTGCTTGGAACATGTTACCGGAGGATGCAGACACGACAGCAGTGTTTAAAAAGGCACCTGGACAAATACATGAACAGGACGGAAATAGGGGATACGGATCCTGTAGATGGAGACAATTTTAGTATGGAAGAGATAAATGTGTCAGCGCAGGCTTGGAGGGCTGAAGGGCCTGTTCCTGTGCCATATTGTTCTTCGATGTGAAATTCGATTCGATTACTTAGTGTGGAAACAGGCCCTTCGGCCCAACAACTCCACACCGACCCACCAAAGCACAACCCCCCCCATTCCCCTACATTTACCCCTTTTACCTAACACTACGGGCAATTTAGCACGGCCAATTCACCTGACCCGCACATCTTTGGACTGTGGGAGGAAACCGGAGCACCCGGAGGAAACCCACGCAGACACTGGGAGAACGTGCAAACTCCACACAGTCAGTCGCCTGAGTCGGGAATTGAACCCGGGTCTCTGGTGCCATGAGGCAGCAGTGCTAACCACTGTGCCACCATGCAGAAGATGTGACACTGATTCTGAAAGTGCACCAGTGTGTGAACATAGCACTGGGGAAAAGATGGCGCATTTACAAACGTGTTGCGGGAGGTGGAGATCTTCAGGCCAAAACGAGATCGAAGGGTGAGCAGAGGTTATAGATAAAAAGCTGCTGCTCTCTCACGAGAGAGGCGCGACTGGTGGCTGTTTAACCTGAGGGTCACCTCTGAAGCGGTTGGGGAGGAGAGACCACTATGGTCAACCCCCCAGCCAGTGTGGGAATTGAACCCACGCTGTCAGCACCACACTGATGTGAGAAACAACGTTCCCGCCAACAGAACTGAACAACCCAAGGGAGGGATAAAAAAAAGGGAGGGCCGCAGCTCCGAGTGGAGAGAGTGTGGCGCTGACGGGAACCCTTCATCAGAACGGCCAGTTCTGAACATGGAGAATTAGAGAGCCAGGCGGCAGTTTAGGGAGCGTTTGAGCCCCGAACCCTGTCCACGCCCTTTCGGCAAAATGTGATTTTCTTTTCTTGTTATTTCTCAATTTCACCTTCTGTATCAAATCCGTCTTCGTTCTGCGGCTGAGCTGTGACAGTTTCTGCCGGACAGCTCCCCGCTTCCCCCCACCCCCATTCTCAGCTGTTGAGAGGCCACTTGCTCCCCAATTGCTTCGACAGTCCTCAGCGGTTTCGAGGTGCCCACTGTCCCTGCCGGTTTCGAGGGGCCCATGGTCCTCAGCAATGGCTGGTTTACGAAGCCAAGAGGCCGTGGAATGAACAAAAAATATTTGTCTTGACTTTGCCTCATTTAAAAAACAAATATGTAATTCACCGCTTTTTTTGCGGTGAATTATACACATTTTACTGTGTTTGTGAAAATACAAGTCACAATACACTTCTGTTGATCGGAGAAGGTGCTCCCTTGATAGGCCGAGGGCCCAGGGCTCTGAAGACAGACTGAACAATCGAGGGTGGTCTCTTCTCGGACAGAGAGAGAGAGAGAGAGCGCGCACCAGAGCCGTTCTTGGTTGTATTAGCGACATTATCCTGAAAATATCATCAGCATGAAAGCTGCATGTCTGCAGGGCACAAGATTTATTGTCTTAAAAGGTTTGAACAATAGAAGCAGCCTGGATGGGTGTGGTCAAGTTCAATAGTTGTTGCTGGGTTCTCAGTGGGAGAATGCAGGGTTATAGGGGTGCGGGGTTGTTAGATTCTCTTCAGAAGGTCAGTGTGGACCTGATGGGCCAAATGGCCTACATTTACACTGTAGGGATTCTATTTTAAATGAATAAAAAGGGTGTTTTGCCTTTAATCAGGTAGTTTAACCAATTGAATTGCAGCAGGGGCACAACACATTACATTTACCTTTCAAATAAGGAAAGTTGGGGTCGAGACCATCTTCTGAATATTCAGAGGGGGTGTGGTCTGGTCCATGACATGCTCATTTAATTATTACTAATTATAAAAGTGTAATTGTGTCAGGAGTTAGTTAGTTAGTTATCTTGTGGTCCAGGAGGAGTGTCACTCCCTCTGAGCTGGAAAGTTGAGGTTCAATTCCGACATGTTCTGGTGGTGTGTCACAATATGTCAGAATAGATCAACGGAAAAATGTCTAACACTTCTCAGGCAATCTAATGGTGTGCCACCTCCCCCCCCCCCCACCACCCAGCCAGAGGTGTGCTATAACAGCTCGCAACAGGTTAATCAGGAAATATCCAAATTTACCGGGGTCATCTCCAATACCGGGGCTCGGACTGATGAAGGGCTTCTGCCTGAAATGTCGATTCTTCTGCACCTCGGATGCCACCTGACCCCACTGTGCTTTTCCAGCAACACACGTTTCGACTCTGCCTCTCCAGCATGTGCAGTCCTCACCTTCCCCGTGGGGACTCAGCAGTCACTAAACTGTCATCTGGGAATGGCTGCCAGCTGAATTACACACAGATCAGGAATAGAGAGAGAGAGAGATGGGGAGGGAGAGGGAGAGAGAG
>NW_025184552.1:0-2758 GCF_004010195.1 Chiloscyllium plagiosum | reverse complement strand
TTTAAAATTCAGTGATGACCGTGCTGCCCCCGTATCTACTAGGAAGACTACCTCCTCCCTATAGGGTCCCACCTTCAAGTTTATCAAGGGTTCCTGGTGGGTCCCCGGGGGCAGGAGCCCCTGACACCCCTATTCTTCATCAAAATTCATAAGCGGAATTGCCCTCTCTTCCCTTTGTAGATCAGGACACTCCCGCTTAAAATGCCCTATCTTTCCACAATAATAGCATCCTTCCTGTGGAGACCTCCATCTCTGCCCCTGTCGCTCGAACCCTCTATCAAATGCTCCCCCTTGTCCTCTCCCTCTCCCTCTCCCTCTCCCTCTCTGTCCTACATGCTGCCACCCGCTGCTCCGGTTTCTCAATATTGGTTCCATTCTTTTCTTAACTACCTCATCAATCGTAGCTACCATCATTTCACCTTTTGTTTTTGTCTCTCATCCTCTCTCTTTACAAACACTTTCTGTGCCTCTCTTAACAATTCATCTAATGGTTTTTCACTCCACCCCTCTATCTTCTGTATCTTTCTCTGTATGTCTGGCCATGCCTGTCACAAAATGTACTTTCAAAAGACCCTGTGCCACTGGGTCCTCAGGGTTCATTCCATAATATTTCCGCATTGAGTCTCTTAATCTTTGCAAGAAAGCTGAGGGAGTCTCATCTTTCTCCTGTCTAACTTCAAAGGCTTTCGTCAAATTCTGTGACTTCGGAACTGCCTCTTTTATTCCTTTTAGAATCTGGTCTTTCAATTCCCTCATTTCTTCTCTATGCTCCGGGTTTTGGTTTTCCCACTGGGGGTCTCTGAGGGGAAACTTCACCTCTCCCTGTCCAGCATCCCCATCTCCAATTGGGTGTTCCCTGTCCCATATTTTAATGGCTGTTCCTCGTATTAGTCCCCTTTCTGCCCCAGTAAATAGTATATTCAAAATAGACATTAACTCAGCCCAGGTATACTGACTGGGCCCCAAAAATTGATCAATTTGTTCAGACAACCCCACTGGATCCTCAATCAGGACCTTCATTTCCTTTTTAAATGTTCTGACCTCCCCACTGGTGAGGGGGGCACTTACAAACCCAATCTATTTGTCCCCTATTGGTACCTCCCGAAGGGGATAAGTTGTTACGTTCTTCCCTTTTTTTGTGTGTTTCCCCCTTAGGCTTTGATTAGATCCTCCGGATGCCTCCTCTACATCTACTGTAGCTTTCCTTTCTTTTGCTGAGGATTGAGGGTCAGGAACAACAACATCCCCATCCACCGCCCCTTCATCCTCCTCTTGTGAGTCATCTATTCCCTGTCCCTGTCTGTCTGTCTCTCCTGCTGCCCCATTTTCAGCTAACCTGATTTTATGGTACGGGAGGGGGGGCAAACAGCCAAGAGGATCCCAGGGACTGGGTGGGGCAGAGGGAGAATCCCTTGTCTTTACTCCCATCATTCCCAAACTGCCCTTCCAACAGGACACATAGTCCGCCTCCTCTTGACTAAAAGGTTGTTTTTTATTCACATACAAACCTAAATACTGACATATCCAATCCTCGTTCGAACCATACTTTGGCCAGAAGACAGCCGGGCGAAGGATTGGCTCTTTGGTCCATACTAAACAATAATATTTAATCATTTTCTTTTTATCTTTTGCCCTTGTACAAGTATTGCTTGTCCATTTCCGCAACATCCTCCCCAAGGGACTTTCAGGAGGAATGTTACCAGGGACGTTTTTTTCTTCCTTTACTCCGTGACAGCTACTCTGCCTACCCCCCATTTCCCGGAGCCCTCGCCAGTCCCTCAGCGATTAAATACCCCTTTTCCCGGCCACCAAGACATTACTTAAAAGTCAGGTTTCTTACCTTGGTCTGTGCACAGAGTTGCCTGGCCCCTTTTCGCCGTATTTTCTATCGACCTCCTATCACTGTCTGATTCAGATGTCCCTCTTGTGGGATCCGTACCAGTCGCCCAAGGGAGCAGACCAATTCGGGACACGAGACCGCTCCTCAATGGGGAACGGGATGCGTCTTCCCAGTGTCCAGGACCAGCCACTCCCCCCGGCAATGGAAGAACATCCCAGACAGCCCCCAATTGTGAGAAGGAAGCATCCAGGGAACAGGAGAATCGACGTTTTGGGGTCTGATCTCCAGCATCTCCAGCTTTGATCTCCAGGGTCTGCAGACTTCACTTTCTCCCCAATTTTTGTGAGAAACAAAGCTCACCCGTTTCAATAATTGCAGTCCAAGGCAAAATCTGAATCAGTAGTGTCCTTTATTTTACTCTTGCAAGAGGGTGTCTCCAAGGTAAGGGACACACACACTGAATTCAATTTATACATGATATTTATATAATTTGGTTTCTTTTGTTTTTCATTGCTCCTCCCCTGTTTACATCTCCCACTTCCCTAAGACCAGCACCCATTACTCCTGTTTATCTCTTGCCTTATCCGGCCTTGTCTGTGTCAAAATGCTTATTTCTGGCCTCACAAGGCCGTTTGACCCCATCCCACTGTGTGTCATTGTTAGGCATATCCTTTCTTCACCATTATCTACTCCCTCCATCTGTACCTTCCCCTACCATCCCGATCCTTATGACCCTTTTAATTGGGGTTTGTTCCAGTGTTTCTGTAAAAGTGGGAAACAGATGTTTATACCTACTGTTTGTACAGGCATATCCAGCTTAACTTCCTCCCCTCACAGCATCTTATCTATTCGCTTGTAATATCTACCACTGTTTTGCTGTCACGTTTCATTCTCGCATACAATTTTAGCTAATACAAA
>NW_025184551.1:1484-2758 GCF_004010195.1 Chiloscyllium plagiosum | reverse complement strand
GCATGGCCTTAAAATAAGTCTGCAGTAGTGAGTTGAGTGGGTTCTTTCATGATTATATATGTTTTATTGAGCTTTGTCTCTTAATTAACCTTAAAATATAAGCCATAATATTAATTTAACCTGGAGCAGTGTTTTGTAGAGGATTAAGACGGTGCTATTTTCTGGGTCTGTACATTGAAAGAAGCAAAAATGGCCTTTATGATTATATCTGCAACGATGCCGTTGGTTGTGAATCCTATCAGATTGAATGAATCATTGGAGACACAGTTAGAGACAATGAGGAGTTTACAAGAGCAAA
Source organism: Chiloscyllium plagiosum (assembly GCF_004010195.1). Classification (NCBI taxonomy): domain Eukaryota; kingdom Metazoa; phylum Chordata; class Chondrichthyes; order Orectolobiformes; family Hemiscylliidae; genus Chiloscyllium; species Chiloscyllium plagiosum. Next base: position 2,460 of record NW_025184551.1, on the reverse strand, counting down.
GGGATGTGATGGATGGCAGTTATAGGAAGGTGGGGAAAAGAGAGGTAGGCAGGTAGTGCAGGAGCCTTCTGTGGCTCTCCCCATTGCAAAAACCTGTGCTGTTTTTGAAAATATAGGGGGTGATGGATTCTCAGGGGAACGTGGCACCAAGAGCCAAGTTTCTGGCATTGAGACTGGCTCTAATGTAATGAGAGGTACGTTGGGTTCCAAGCGATCGATTGTGTTAGGGGACTCTCTAGTCTGAGATTCAGCAGCGAAAAATCAGAATAGTGTGTTGCTTCCATGGTGCCAAGATCAAGGATCTGTTAGAGAGAGTGCAGAATGTTCTCAAGGGGGAAAGGGGCCAGCAGGAGTTCATTGTAAACACGGAACTGATGATATAGGAAGTGAAAAGGTTGAGATTCTGAAGGGAGATTACAGAGAGTTAGGCAGGAATTTAAAAAGGAGGTCCTTGAGAGTAGTCATATCTGGTTTACTCCTGGTGCTACGAACTAGTGAGGGAGAGAATAGGAGTATGGAGCAGATGAATGCATGGCTGAGAGGCTGGTGTATGGGAGAAGGATTCACATTTTTGGATCATTGGAAGCTGTTTTGAGGTAGAAGTGATCTGTATAAGAAGGATGGATTGCACCTAAATTGGAAGGGGACTAATATATTGGCAGGGAGATTTGCTCGAGCTGCTCAGGAGGATTTAAACTAGTAAGGTTGGTGGGACCCAGGGATATAGTGAGGAAAGATTTCAATCTGAGACTGGTACAGTTGACAACAAAGGCGAGTCAAGCAGTCAGGGCAGGCAGGGAGAAAGCAGAGAACAAGGTACATGATATATTAAACTGCATTTATTTCAACACAAGAGACCAAACAGAGAAGAGAGATGAAGTCAGGGCATGGTTGGGAACATACGAATGGGATATCATAGCAATTACAGAAACATGGCTCAGGGATGGAGAGGACTGGCAGCCTAATGTTCCAGGAT
>NW_025184551.1:0-871 GCF_004010195.1 Chiloscyllium plagiosum | reverse complement strand
GTTTCCCTCAAGAACAAGTATACCGTTTTGGATACTTGTGGGGGGGACGACTTACCAGGGGTAAGTAACGGGTCTCAGGCCTCTGGCACGGAGCCTGTCCCCGTTACTCAGAAGGGAAGGTTGGAGAAGAGCAGACCAATAGTTATTGGGGACTTGATAGTTCGGGGCACAGATAGGCGGTTTTGTGGGAAGGAGAGAGACTCACGTTTGGTATGTTGCCTCCCAGGTGCAAGGGTACGTGATGTCTCTGATCGTGTCTCTGGTCCTTAAGGGGGAGGGGGAGCAGCCCGAAGTCGTGGTCCACATTGGCACCAATGACATAGGTAAGAGGAGGGCTGAGGATGTTAGGCAGGCTTTCTGGGAGCTAGGTTGGAAGCTCAGAATTAGAACGAACAAAGTTGTTGTCTCTGGTTTGTTACCCGTGCCATGTGATAGAGAGTCGAGGAATAGGGAGAGAGAACAGTTCAATGAGTGGCTGCAGGGATGGTGCAGGAGGGAGGGATTCCGGTATTTGGATAACTGGGGTTCTTTCTGGGGAAGGTGGGACCTCTATAAACAGGATGGTCTGCACCTGAACCTGAGGGGCACCAGTATCCTTGGTGGGAGGTTTGCTAGTGGTCTTGGGGGGGAGGGGGGTTTAAACTAGGGGGTTTAAACTAACTCTGCAGGGGCATGGGAACCCAGACTGTAGCTTTAGGGTGCAGGGCCTGCAGTGTAGGGAGGTTAGGAACATGGCATCAATTTCAAAGGAGGGTGCATGGAAACAGGAAAGTGGCTTGAAGTGTGTATACTTCAATGCAATAAGTATACGAAATAAGGTAGGTGAACTTGCAGCGTAGGTTGGAACCTGGGACTTCGATGTTGTGGCTAT
>NW_025184550.1:0-2758 GCF_004010195.1 Chiloscyllium plagiosum | reverse complement strand
TTCCATCCCAGCTTATTATCAATAATCCCTTTGGTTATGCATTCTATCTCTCTATTTCCCGTATATTTATCTCACCCCACCAACAGACATTAGACTAATTTCTTCCCAGCTGCTTTCAGAATTGATACATGGTCAGTGGTCTCAAAATGTTAACTCTGTTTTTCTCTCGACACAGGCTGGCAAACCTGCTCCATTTCCCTTGCACTCTGTTTCTTTTTGGTTCAGGCTTGCAGTATCTTCCATTGTTTGATTTAACATTTTTTCCTTATTTTATGGGACATAGGCCCTTCGAAACCGCACTGACCCTCTGAAAATCATTGCACCCAGACCCATATCATGCCCTACTCCAGCATTTCCCATGGCTAAGCCGACTATTAATCTATCCCTGCATCTCACACAGCTAATACACCGAACTGCACACGATTGGTAATTTAGAATGGTCAATCGACTGAACCGGTTTGGACTGTGGGAGGAACCTGGAGCACCTGGAGGAAACACTTGCAGACCCGGGGACAATGTGAAAATTCAATACTAAAAGTCCTCAGGGTGGAAGCAAACTGGGTCCCTGGTGCTATGGGACAGCCGTTTTAACCACTGAGACACCAGGCCCCTCTCCCCCTCCCCCAAAACTGGGTCCCTGGTACTGTGAGACAGCCATGCTAACCACTGAGACACCATGTCCCCCTTTCCCTCCCCCTCCCGCAAACCGGGTCCCTGGTAGTGTGAGACAGCCATGCTAACCACTCAGACACCATGACCCCTCCCCTCCCGCAAACCGAGTCCCTGGTACTGTGAGACAACCATGCTAACCACTGAGACACCATGTCCCCCCCCCTCCTCCCGCAAACTGGGTCCCTGGTACTGTGAGATAGCCATACTAACCACTGAGACACCATGTCCCCCTCCCCCTTCCGCAAACCGGGTCCCTGATACTGTGAGACAGCCATGCTAACCACTGAGACACCATGTCCCCCTCCCCCTCCCGCAAACTGAGTCCCTGGTACTGTGAGACAGCCATACTAACCATTGAGACACCATGTGCCCCTCTACCTTCCGCAAACCGGGTCTCTGGTACTATGAGAGAGCCGTGCTAACCACTGAGACACCATGGCCCCCTCCTCCTCCTCCCCCCCAAACCGGTCTGAGGAAAGCCAGGAGAGGGCAGGTAAAAGGCTTGGCAGGAAGGATAAGGGAGAATCCCAAGGTATTTTACACGTATGTGAGGAGTAAGACAATGGTCAAAGAACTAGTATGGCCGATCAGGGATAGCAGAGGGAACTTGTATATAGAGTCTGAGGAGGTAGGGGAAGCCCGAAATGAGTTTTTTGCTTCTATCCTGACTGAAGAAAAGGACCTTGTAGTGAATGAAACCATTGAGGAGCAGGTAAGCATGCTGGAACAGATAGAGATTGAGGAAGCTGATGTTGAAAATTTTCACAATCATTAAGATTGAAAAGACACGAGGGCCAGACCAGATTTGTCTTCGGCTGCTTTGGGAAACGAGAAATGTGATTGCTTCGCTGCTTGCGAACATCTTTGCATCCTCGCTCTCCACCGGAGTCGAACTGGAGGACGGGAGGGAGGCAAATGTAATTCCTCTCTTCAAGAAAGGAAATAGGGAAATCCCCGGCAATTACACACCAGTCAGTCTCACGTCTGTTGTCTGCAACGTGTAAGAAAGGATTCTGAGGGATAGGATTTATGACCATCTGGAAGATCATGGCTTGATTAAAGGCAGTCAGCACGGCTTTGTGAGGGGCAAGTTATGCCTCACAATCTTATTGAGTTCTTTGAGGATGTTACTAGACAAGTTGATGAGGGTCGAGCGATGGATGTTGTGGATGTGGACTTCAGTAAGGCATTTGATAAGGTTCCCCATGGTAGGTTCGTTCAGAAGGTCGGGAAGAATGGAATACAGGGAAATTTAGCTGTCTGGATACAGAATTGGCTGGTCGACAAAAGACAGCGAGTGGTAGTGGAAGGAAAATATTCTGCCCGGAAGTCAGTGATAAGAAGTGTTCCACAGGACTCTGTTCTTGGGCCTCTACTCTTTGTAATTTTTGTTAATGACTTGGATGAGGAGATTGTAGAATTGGTTAGCAAGTTTGCAGACGACACAAAGGTTGGAGGTGTCGTTGACAGTAGAGAGGACTGTTGTAGGCTACAGTGTGACATTGACAGGATACAGAGATGGGCTGAGAGGTGACAGATGTAGTTCATCCTGGATAAATGTGAAGTGATGCGTTTTGGAAGGTCGAACTTGAAAGTTGAGTACAGGATTAAAGACAGGATTCTTGGCAGTATGGAGGAACAACGGGATCTTGGTGTACAGGTACATAGATCCCTTAAAATTTACACCCAGGTAGACAGGGCTGTTAAGAAAGCATATGGTGTTTTGGCTTTCATTAACGGGGGATTGAGTTTAAGAGCCGTGAGATCTTGTTGCAGCTCTATAAAACTTTGGTTAGACCGCACTTGGATTACTGTGTCCAGTTCCGGTCGCCCTATTTTAGAAAAGATGTGGATACTTTGGAGAGGGTTCAGAGGAGGTTTACCAGGATGCTGGTAAAGAGAGGTTGACTGAGCTCGGACTTTTTTCGTTGGACAAAAGAAGGAAGAGAGGGGACCTAATTGAGGTGTACAAGATAATGAGAGTCATAGATAGAGTTGATAGCCAGAAATTTTTTCCCAGAGCAGAAATTGTTAACACGAGGGGTCATAGTTCTAATCTGTTTGGCGTAAAGAGGGGATGTCAGAG
>NW_025184549.1:0-2758 GCF_004010195.1 Chiloscyllium plagiosum | reverse complement strand
GTCCCCTTCCCTGCGAACATCTGCCCCCAATCAGCTTTTGAAAGTTCTTGCCTAATTCCATCAAAATTAGCCTTTCTCTAATTTAGAACTTCAACTTTTAGACCTGGTCTATCCTTTTCCATCACTATTTTAAAACAAATAGAATTATGGTCTCTGGCCCCAAAGTGCTCCCCCACTGACACCTCACTCCCCTGCCCTGCCTTATTTCCCAAGCGTAGGTCAAGTTTTACACCTTCTCTAGTAGGTACATCCACATACTGAATCAGAAAACTGTCTTGTACATACTTAAGAAATTCCTCTCCATCTAAACCTTTAACACTACGGCAGTCCCAGTCGATGTTTGGAAAGTTAAAATCCCCGACCATAACTACCCTATTATTCTTACAGATAGCTGAGATCTCCTGACAAGTTTGTTTCTCAATTTCCCTCTGACTATTAGGGGGCCTATAATACAATCCCAATAAGGTGATCCCTTTCTTATTTCTCAGTTCCACCCAAATAACTTCCCTGGATGTATTTCTGGGAATACATCAGCACAGTTGTAATGCTATCCCTTATCAAAAATGCCACTCCCCCTCCTCTCTTGCTTCCCTTTCTAACCTTCCTGTAGCATTTGTATCCTGGAACATTAAGCTGCCAGTCCTGCCCATCCCTGAGTCATGTTTCTGTAATTGCTATGATATCCCAGTCCCATGTTCCTAACCATGCCCTGAGTTCATCTGCCTTCCCTGTTAGGTCCCTTGCTGGAGCTGCTGCACTCCTCGCTGGGTGCCCACTTGTCTGCTGCAGTGTTCCTCAGCTTCTTTTCCCCTGTGTTGAGGTGTCGGTTCAGGGTGTTTCTCCATCTGGTGTGGTCAGCTGCAAGCCTTTCCCAGGACTCTGTAACGAAATCAAGTACCTTCATGTCCCTCATGCAGATGTCCTTGGAGCACAGCTTGGTCTCTTCCCGGATGCAACCTCTCCATAGAGGATATCCTTTGGGATGCGGCCATCCTCTACATGGCGGACGTGTTCCAGCCAGCACAGTCTCCGCTGCCTGAGCAGAGTATACATGCTGGGAAGGCCAGCGCAAGATAGGCCCGCTGCATTGCTCACTGTCTTGCCAGGATATGCCCAAGATACAGCAGATACTCAATGGAAGGTGTTCAGTCTTCTCTCCTGTCTGGCATATGGAGTCCACGTTTCACTGCCGTACAGCAATGTGCTTATGATGGGGCATTGTAGATTGACATTTTTGTCTTCACTGTCAGCTTGAGATTTGTCCACACTCGAGTTGTGAGGCGAGCAAGAGGTGAGGCTGCTTTCCTGATCCTCTTGTTGATCTCTGTGTCCAAGGAGAGGTTGTCAGTGATGGGAGAGACAAGATAAGTAAACTGATGGACAACATTGAGTTTGGGGTCATCGATAGTGATGACCAGCAGTGTCTCTGTGTTCTGTCCCAGGATGCTCGTCTTCTTCAGACTGATAGTCAGCTCAAAATCCTTGCAAGCGTGAGAGGGGCAGTTAATCAGTAACGGCAGCCTCATCAGCAAACAGCCTGTCCCTGAGGAGTGCTGCACATCCTTTTGTTTTGGCTCTGAGTTGGGCTGGGTTAAAGAGCCTGCCGTCTGATCTAGTGTGTAGGTAAAACCCCTCCTTTGTGGTGCCAAAGGCATGTTTCAGAAGCACAGCAAAAAAATCCCAAAGAGTGCGGGATATCGAAGAGCTGACGTGGAACTGCACCGTCACCATCATGTTCCTGTGGAAGGATTTGATCATGCTCAGCAGTTCCAGTGGATAGCCGATCTTCAGGACCAGGTCCAACACCTTGGTGAGGTCAATGAAGGTGACATACAGGGGCTTTACGATCAAAAGTTAGAGTGCAGCAGCGAGAGTAGGCCACTCAGCCCTTCAAACCTGTTCTGCCATGCATTATGATCATTATGAGTCTATTGAGAGATTGTGGTCTCAGGATATTGAGTAGGCTTTTAGGACTGAGATGAATGGGAAAGATTTCACCCAGAGAGTCATGAGCAAAATCTTTCCTCTGTTTCTCCTGTCTCGGCCTGTTTGAATTCTATAGGTTTCTAGGAGATTCCTCTTCATTCTTCACAAGTGCAGTGAAAGCAGTCTGAACCGACTCAGCATCTCCTCCGATATCAGTCCTGTCATCCCAGGAATTGATTTGGGCAGGTTTCAGTGCACTCCTGCGATAGCAAGATCGTTCTTCCTCAGATAAGGAGATGAAAACTGCAAACAACATTCCCATTGCAGCATCAATAATTATCTGAGTAATTGCAGCAAAACATCCTTGTTCCAGTGGTATTTGCTGAATGGACTATACCAGCCATCTGACAGATTGTTCCATCTCTGTGGGGATTGTGAGCTCATTCACTTCTCCTTTGGGGTATCAGCGGTTGGCAGCAACTTTCAAAGGGTCATGGAGAACACATGCACTGGGGTGCCCAGTGCGACAGTGTGTCTGGGGTGTCCAGAGTGACAGTGTGTCCGGGGTGCCCAGAGCGACAGTGTGTCTGGGGTGCCCAGAGTGACAGTGTGTCTGGGATGACCAGAGCGACAGTGTGTTGGTGATGCCCAGAGCGACAGTGTGTCTGGGGTGCCAAGAGCGACAGTGTGTCTGGGGTGACCAGTGCGACAGTGTGCCTGGGGTGACCAGTGCGACAGTGTGCCTGGGGTGACCAGTGCGACAGTGTGTCTGGGGTGACCAGTGCGACACTGTGTCCGTGGTGCCCAGAGCGACAGTGTGTCTGGGGTGCCC
>NW_025184548.1:0-2758 GCF_004010195.1 Chiloscyllium plagiosum | reverse complement strand
TAGGAGGGTTTATCAGTAAGCTCGGAGATAATACAAAAATTGGTGGAATGGTAAATAATGAGAAAGATACTCTTGGATGACAGGGCTGGTCAGATGAGTTGATTCGCAACAAATGGAATTCAATTCAGAATAAGTGTAAGATGATGCACTTAGGCAGGACAAACAAAGAAAGTGATGACATGATTTACAGTTGGAAGCTGGCAGTACGAAGGGATCTTGGTATGCACATCTACCACTCCTTTAGGGTTAAAGTAGTTAAGAAGACATATAGGATATTTGCCTTTATTAGCTGAGGTATTGGGTTTAAGAAAGGTTATGCTGGAACTGTATAAAATATTGGTTATGCCACAGCTAGAATATTGTGTGCAATTCTGGAATCTGATTATATGAGGGATTGATTGCACTGAAGAGGGACAGAGGAGATTTACCAGTGTATGTTGCCTACCCTGGACAGTTTTTAGTTATGAAGAGAGTTTTTGGATAGACTGGGGTTGTTTTCATTGAAGCACAGGATACTGAGGAAAGATTTGATTAAGATGTATAAAATTATAAGTGACATAGACAGGGTAGACAGGAGGGAAACTTTCTCCTTGGTGGAGGGATCAATGACTGGGGACATAGAGTTAAGATAAAGGGCAGGAAGTTTAGAAGGAGTGAGGACATTTTCTTTCACTCAGAGGGTAGTGGGAATCTGGAATTCACTGCAAGTGTGGTAGAGGCAGAAATTCTCGGAACATTTCGGTCATTAGATGTGCGCTTGCAGTGCCAAAGCATACAAAATTACAGGCCAAGTGCTGAAACATTGGGTTAGAATAGTTTTGACCAGGCAGACTCGCTCTGTGGACCTCTGTGAATCTATATCAAAGAGTAAAGTAGAGTCATAGAGATGTACAGCACAGAAACAGATCCTTTGGTCCAACTCGTCCATGCTGACTATATATCCCAATCTATTCTAGTCCCATTTGCCAGCACTTGGCCCGTATCCCTCTAAACCTATCCTATTCCTATACCCATCCAGATGCCTTTTAAATAATGCAACTCTACCAGCCTCCACCACTTTCTCTGGCAGCCCATTCCATACACGCACCACCCTCTGTGTAAAACGTTGCCCCTGAGGTCCCTTTTATATTTTTCCCCTCTGACCATAAACCTTTTTCTGAATCCTTTCAGGTTTCACAACTTCCTTCCAATAGGAAGTAGACCAGAACTGCACACAAAATTCCAAAAGTGGCCTAACCAACATCATGTAGAGCTGCAACATGACCTCCCACCTCTTACACCAATAAAGGAAAGTATACCAATGCCGCCTTCACTATCCTATCTACCTGTGACTCTACTTTCAAGGAGCTATGAACCTGTACTCCAAGATCTCTTTGTTCAACAACACTTCCTAGCACCTTACCATTAAGTGTATAAGTCCTGCTCAGATTTGCTTTCCCAAAATGCAGCACTTCCCATTTATCTAAATTAAACTCCATCTGCCACTCCTCAGTCTATTGGCCCATCTGATCAAGATCTCATTGTAATCTGAGGTAACCTTCTTTGCTGTCCACTACACCTACAATTTTGGTGTCATCTGCAAACTTACTAACTATACTTCCTATGTTCACATCCAAATCATTTATAAATGACAAAATGTAGTGGACCCAGTACCAATCCTTGTGGCACTCCACTGGTCACAGGCCTCCAATTTGAAAGACAACCCTCCACCACCATCCTCTGTCTTCTACCTTTGTGCCAGTTCTGTATCCAAATGGCTAGTTCTCTCTGTATTCCATGAGATCTAACTTTGCTAACCAGTCTCCCCTGGGGAACCTTGTTGAATGCCTTACTGAAGTCCATATAGATCACTTCAACCGATCTGCCCTCATCAATCCTCTTTGTTACTTTTTCAATAAATTCAATCAAGTTCGTGAGACATGATTTCCCATGCAAAAAGCCATATCGACTATTACATTAGAGCCAGTCTTGATACCAGAAACTTGGCTGTTCATGCTACATTCCCCTGAAAGTCCATCACCCCCTACATTTTCCAAAACATCATACTTATTTGAAATGGGGATAGCCACAGAAGACTTCTGCAGTACCTGCCGACCACTCCTACCTTTCTTGGAGTTAATCCATCTACCTAACTGTATCTGCAGCTTTTCTCCCTTTCTATAACTGCTATCCATCACACCCCCTTGCTCTTGTAAATTCCTCATTGCCTCTAACTGTCACTCCAACCGATCAATTCGATCTGATAGTATTCACAACCAACAACATTTATTGCAGATATAATCTGCAACCTGTAAACTCTCCCGAAGCCCTCTCATCCAACAAGAAGAGCATATCACTCTACTAAAGGCCATTTTGCTCCTTCCAGTCTACTCAGACCCAGAAAATAGCACCGCCTTATTGCTTTACAAAACACAGCTCCAGGCTAACTTAACACTTATGGCTTATATGTTTAAAATTTAATCAAGAGACAGAAACCAATTAAAAACATATAATCAAGAAAGAGCCCACTGTATTCACTATTGTAGATTTACACCAAGGTTATGCTTAAAACTATTTGCTTACCTGTTTCTGTGAGTGACCTCTCCCAAATATGTTCCACCAAGACCAGTTGTGAATTTCGCTATTTAAGTTTCCAAGACACACTCAGATCTCCAGCGATACATGAATTCAAATAGCAAAGGCAGTAACTGCACAGATTCATTGCTGTGTCAGTTAGCAGTGTGGGTTTCGTTCTTTCTTTCGTTCTTTCTTTCGTTCT
>NW_025184547.1:0-2758 GCF_004010195.1 Chiloscyllium plagiosum | reverse complement strand
AATATAATGAAATCAATTCAACTGTGTTTCCATCGTTAAAATAAAAATTGATATTCACAATCATTGTGAGTTTGTACATTGTAATATCTTCACATTACTTCATGTACTAAGTCATTATTACACATTTATACCCCCTACTGAACTGAACAATAATTAGATATTAGCAACACTTAGATTTTCGAAAATCTATCAGTACACCTAGAAGAAGGAGAAATTTAATTTTGCTACATGACTGTGCAATGTGCAGACATGAACAGGAATTGTTGCAGTGAAAAGTAGTTATAGTTCTCTGAATTCATAAGGCTGAGATTACTGTGATCATTCAAATGAGCAAAAGTCAGTTTTCAAAGGGTGTTGGATGCAGAATGATTGGTTCCATTGTGGGATAGTTGACGTGAAAACAATAGCATTGCTGCAATTAATTAAATTAAAATATGGATTAAAATAATATATGAATCTGACGATATACGTTAGAAAGACAAACAAATTATTCTGCAATTATTATAAGGATAATGAATTCCTAATAAATGTTGTATTCTGAACAAATACATTGACTCAATATTTTAAAACACTTCGCTCTGATGTTGATTAGACGTACATTAAGATCGGTAAACTGAAGACTGAAATATAATACTTAGATTGATGGATTGAGGGCAATAAATGAGCCATTCAACAGTTATTGAAAAGAATTTTTTTTTGTTAAAATGCAGACAATACAGAAGTAATGTATTTCAATTAATTAGTTTACTTGTAGAAACATGTGTTTTTAATTTATGTAATTTTATTCTGATCGATGTTCAAACATTTGTGTCTGAATTAGGAAGAAAATAAAAAGATAGTGAAAGTGAATATGAGAGTGACCACAAGATACAGTCCATGACATTTGATAGAAAAAGGAATTTGCATAATCTTATGACTATTTAATGTTAATAAATAATTAACTCCTCAGGTACCGAAGCAGTGCAAGTCCAAGTACAACAAGATCTGGACAATATCCAGGCTTGGGATACAGGAGGCAAGTAACATACATGCCACACAAATGCAGGCTATCACGTATAAGAAATAACCTAACCACCATCCCTTGACATTCGATGGTGTTACCATGACTGAACACCTCCTATCAACATTATCCTGTGGATAATCATTGATCAGGAACTGAATTGGTCTCACCACATAAACACAGTGGCTACAAGAGTAATTCAACTCCTGGCTCCTGAAATCCTGTCCAAACGCGACCAGGCACAAGTCAGGAGTGTGATGGAATACTCCCCACTTGGCTGGATGAGTGCAGCCCTAACAACACTCAAGAAACTTGATACCATCTGGAATAAAGCAGCCCGCTTGATTGGCACTGCTGCTACTGAGCATCAGTAGTGGTGAGGGTGGATGCCTGTGGATGTCTTAGCTGCAATCTCTGCCTCTTCTTATTAACAAAGATAAACGAATCTTACATTGCTCAACTTTCTCATCAAAACTGAGTACAGTATTCACCCCAGCCCTCTGTTATACCAACCAGCAGCATTTCCACCACCAATAGCATCTCCTCTTAATATATTTTGTCAGTAACTTGTAATTAACTGGTTACTACAATTACAACTGAAAATGTATTGCTAGAAAAGCACAGCAGGTCAGGCAGCATCAAAGGAGCAGGAGAATCGACGTTTTGGGCATGAGCCCTTCTTCACGAATGTCCTGAAGAAGCAGTGACCAAATTTTGAAATGATATAGGTGTCTTACACAACTTGCTGCAAGGATACAGACAGTAGAATCTGAGGTGATCATGAGTATGTGGAGGTGAATGTGGGAGACAAGCTGTGTCTGTATTGAATTAGTGATGGTGAGAGGGAACAAATGTTGGATGCAGGGTTTCAGCAGCTGATGGACTGACGCTCAGGTGAGCCATCGGAAACTGAGCAAGTGACCACCATCTAATAGGACAGAGAAACTGATCCATCAGCCTGAAACTGAGTGACCACGTGGCTGTCAGTGACTCCAACACAAGTGAATGGAAACATTGTTCAGAGCCTGTTTCTGTAACATTCAACACAACCAGGAAATGGGATGTGAATAATTAGCTGAAAATAAGGCAACTGCTCTGTCAGAGTCAAAACCATTCAATGTTTAGTTATTGAACATTATTGACTCTCAGAATATTCTAACCTGCAGAATCACAGTAAAAGGGGAAAGTAAACAACCTTCTTGGCAAAGACATAATGAACCAACTGCTTGTATAAAAACAGCACAGAACAAAGGTGCTGAATCCTCCACAAACTGACAAACACAGATACCATCAGATTTATGGATAGAGATTGGAATTCTTTAGAAAAACTCTTTCCTGCGTATGGTGTGTGGTAGAAACCATTCTCAGAGTGAACTGCCACTTATTTCATTTGAAAAGAGTCTCTGTTTCTCCTCAGAAAAGCAGGTGTGTCGCGCACTTACAGACTGACTTACAGACAAAAGAAACCTGATCTGAGACTCACAGGTTAATTAAGCTATTAGTGACAGTCCTTTGCACACAACAAGAGCTTAGACCACAACAGATTCTAGTGAAACCAACAATGCAATGGAAAAGGTGAATTAGTCTTTATAATCCTGCAGCCTCTCTCAATCAAATAATCCCAGCCAACTTCCAAGCATTTTAAAACTATTAATACCAATGTATACATATTTATTTCCTTTCCTAATTTCCTCCAAAAATATATCTGATTATTCTCTTCCAAAAATATTTTAAATGGTCAATTCATAATCACAATTC
>NW_025184546.1:1783-2758 GCF_004010195.1 Chiloscyllium plagiosum | reverse complement strand
ATTAATATGTGCCATTCCTGACAAAGCCTGAAATATCGACTCTCCTGCTCTTCAGATGCTGCCTGACCTGCTGGTCTCCAGCATCTGCAGCCCTCACTTTCTCCCAGATCCTTACAATCACATATTTAAAATATAGAGCGGATAGATATAAAATCATGGAAGAAGATCTGGGAGAATTGAAAATCTCTGGGCTTTTTTTTTATGCCATTATAACCAGAGATATTGACATTGTGAAAGATCAGGAAAACACTGGAATTCATGTCCTGATCAAAAAACCAAAGTGAGGTCAACGCAAAGGGAAGGGACTGATTTGTGAGAGTGAGTGTTGCTTTGAGGTATATCCCAGAGCCAAGTGTCCATCAAATACGTGGTGCTAGGGGAACAGAAAAAAAATCTTAAAATTCAGTCCAATAATCGTGAACAAAATGAAAGCTGATTCAAGTCACCGCTTCCCAACGCAATTTGAAGTCCATGGGTCCGTACCACCAGAGAGCGCCCAAGGTTGGGTATGGGGTGGAGTAGGTTTGCAAGGGGAGGATTGGGAAAGCAACAGCTCTAAGGGATTTGGGACTAGGGAGAAAAGGCAGGTGTTTCTGCGGCCCCAGCTGGGAATCCAGGGCAGTGTGATGTCTCTCCAGTTCCTGGTTCATGAACGTCACTGAATGCCTGCAGAACACTCAGAGGGTGAACAGCTAGTGGCTATGCACATCAATAGAAAGAGGGATGGGGCCCTGCAGTTCAAGTTGAAGGAGCTGGGAATGGAAATAGCCAGTCAAAGGCAGCAATCTCAGGATAACTTACAGTGCTACACACCAGTCAGGAAATATTCAGTGGGAAAAGCAGATAGACACATAGAGTCGTACAGTTATAGAGTCATAGAGATGTACAGCATGGAAACAGACCCATCTGTCCAACTCATTCATGCCAACCAGATATCCCAACCCAATCTAGTCCCACCTGCCACCACCCAGCCCA
>NW_025184546.1:0-997 GCF_004010195.1 Chiloscyllium plagiosum | reverse complement strand
TAGGTTATGAGGAGAGATGATCCAAATAAGGCCTGCTTTCTCTTAAATTTAGAAGGATAAGGGGTGATCTGATCAAAATCTTCGAGATTGTTAACATGAAAAGGGTGGATAAAGATAAACTATTTCCACTGTTTGGAGAGTCTCGAACGAAAGGACACAGTCTGGGCCAGACCGTTCGGGAGGGAGATATGAGAAAGGGTGGTAGATCACTCTTCCACAAATGGCAGTGGGTGTGGGATCAGTTATTAGTTTTAAACTTGAGGTAGATACATTTTTATGAAGCAAAACCATGAGGGGATATGGGCCAAAGGCAGGAACATGGAGTTCGGCCAAAGATCATTCATGATGTCATTGAGTTGTGGAGGGAGCTTGAGGGGCTGAATGGCCTCCTTCTGTTTCTATGTTCAACATTCTGGAATTCCTTTCCCAACACCATTGAAGGTTTACCCACCTGCACTGCAGTGGGTCAGGAAGGCAGCTCACCAACACCTTCTGGAGGGAAAATACAGATGGGCATCAAATTCTTAAGAATTGGGGATTAATATTCTTTCCTTCATTTCTCACCCCGACTTGTGCTACAGCTGATTAGAAATAAAACCTTAATGAAATAAATCTCTCTTTGTTAGCTTGCAGAGAAATATGGCAGTGTATTTTCAGTGGAGCTCGGCCCGCTGAAGGCAGTGAACACCTGCAGACTGGTTACGATGCAGTGAAAGACGCTCTTGTGAATCACGCTGATCAATTCAGTGGGAGGCCACACTTACCGATATATGATGCAGTTTCATTCCGAAGTGGTAATTTCCCTCTTTCATCTCTATGTTACTCTTTGATCATTTCCATCTTCAATCAACTCACCTGATCATGGTGGTCAAAGTGACACAAAATGTTATGATATTGAACTGTAGCCTTTTAGCCACTATTTCCCTCAATTATCAATTCCCAAGCTTTTCATTCCCAATAATCTTGGGTTAGGCCAATGTTTATCAGCGATTACAAC
>NW_025184545.1:0-2758 GCF_004010195.1 Chiloscyllium plagiosum | reverse complement strand
GTGTATCACAGACTGTCAGAGAGTGTTTCAGTGTATCACAGACTGTCAGAGAGTGTCACAGTGTGTTTCAGACAATGACAGAGTGTCACAGTTTGTCTCAGAGAGTGTCACAGTCTGTCACAGTATTTAATAGAGAGTGTTTCAGTGTATCACAGTCTGTCAGAGAGTGTTTCAGTGTATCACAGACTGTCAGAGAGTGTCACAGTGTGTTTCAGAGAACGTCAGAGTGTCACAGTGTGTCTCAGAGAGTGTCACAGTCTGTCACAGTCTCTCAGACAGTGTTTCAGTTAGTCACAGTCTGTCAGAGAGTGTTTCAGTGTATCGCAGACTATCAGAGAGTGTCACAGTGCGCCTCAGAGAGAGTCAGAACGTGTCCCAGTGTCTCTCAGTGAGTGTCACAGTGTGTCTCAGAGAGCCAAACAGAGTCAGAAAGTGTCACAGTCTGTCTCAGTGAGTGTCAGATAAGACCAGAGAGTGTCGCAGTGTGTTGGAGAAAGTGTCAGAGAGTGTCACAGTGTGTCTAAACGTGTGTCAGAGAGTGTCACAGAGAGTCGGGAGAGTCAGAAAGTGTCGCAGTCTGTCTCAGAGAGTGTATCAGTGTGTCACAGTCTGTCAGAGAGTGTCATAGTGTGTCAATTCCTGTGTCAGAGTGTGTCACAGTGTGTTTCAGAGAGTGTCACAGTGTGTCTCAGAGTGTGTCACAGTCCGACAGAGAGTGTCACAGTGTGTCACAGCCTGTGTCAGGGATTGTCACACTTTGTTTCTGGCTATGTTAGAGAATGTCACAGTGTGTTTCAGAGAGTGTCAGAGAGTGTCACAATGTGTCACACTCTGTCAGAGAGTGTCACAGTGTGTTTCAGAGAATGTCAGAATGACACAGTGTGTCTCAGAGAGTGTCACAGTCTGTCACAGTCTCTCAGAGAGTGTTTCAGTTTGTCACAGTCTGTCAGAGTGTGTCACAGTGTGTCCCTGCCTGTGTAAGAGAGTGTCACAGTCTGTTTCTTCCTGTGCCAGAGAATGTGACACTCTGTTTCAGTGTCACAGTGTGTCACAGCCTGTGTCCGAGATTGTCACACTTTGTTTCTGGCTGTGGTAGAGAATGTCACAGTGTGTTTCAGAGAGTGTCAGAGAGTGTCACAATGTGTCACACTCTGTCAGAGAGTGTCACAGTGTGTTTCAGACAATGTCAGAGAGTGTCACAGTGTGTCTCAGAGAGTGACACAGTCTGTCACAGTCTCTTAGAGAGTGTTTCAGTTTGTCACAGTCTGTCAGAGTGTGTCACAGTTTGTCCCTGCCTGTGTAAGAGAGTCTCACAGTCTGTTTCTGCCTGTGCCAGAGAATGTGACAGTCTGTTTCAGAGAGTGTCAGAGAGTGTCTCATTGTGTCACACTCTGTCAGAGAGTGTCACAGTCTGTCTCAGAGAGAGTCACAGTCTGTCACAGTTTTAACAGAGAGTGTTTCAGTGTGTCATAGTCTGTCAGAGAGTGTCATCGTGTGTGTCTGCCTGTGTCAGAGAATGTCACGTGTTTCAGAGAATGTCAGAGTGTCACACTGTGTCTCGGAGAGTGTCACAGTCTGTCACAGTATTTAACAGAGAGTGTTTCAGTGTATCACAGTCTGTCAGAGAGTGTTTCAGTGTATGACAGACTGTCAGAGAGTGTCACAGCGTGCCTCAGAGAGAGTCAGAGCGTGTCCCAGTGCCTCTCAGTGAGTGTCACAGTGTGTCTCAGAGAGTCAAACAGAGTCAGAAAGTGTCACAGTCTTTCTCAGTGAGTGTCAGATAAGACCAGAGAGTGTCGCAGTGTGTTGGAGAAAGTGCCAGAGAGTGTCACAGTGTGTCTAAACATGTGTCAGAGAGTGTCACAGAGAATCGGGAGAGTCAGGAAGAGTCACAGTCTGTCTCAGAGAGTGTATCAGTGTGTCACAGTCTGTCAGAGAGTGTCATAGTGTGTCTCTGCCTGTGTCCGAGAGTGTCACAGTGTGTCTCAGAGAGTGTCACAGTCTGTCACAGTCTCAAAGAGAGTGTGTCAGTGTGTCACAGTCCGACAGAGAGTGTCACAGTGTGTCACAGCCTGTGTCAGAGATTGTCACACTTTGTTTCTGGCTATGTTAGAGAATGTCACAGTGTGTTTCAGAGAGTGTCAGAGAGTGTCTCATTGTGTCACACTCTGACAGAGAGTGTCACAGTGTGTTTAAGAAAGTGTCAGAGAGTGTCACAATGTGTCACACTCTGTCAGAAAGTGTCACAGTGTGTTTCAGAGAATGTCAGAGAGTGTCACAGTGTGTCTCAGAGAGTGTCATAGTCTGTCACAGTCTCTCAGAGAGTGTTTCATTGTGTCACATTCTGTTTCTGCCTGTGTCAGAGAATGTCACAGTCTGTTTCGGAGAGTGTCACATTGTGTCACAGTCTGTCAGAGAGTGTTATAGTGTGCCTCTGTCTGTGTCAGAGAGTGTCACAGTGTGTTTCAGAGAGTGTCAGAGAGTGTCACATTGTGTCACAGTCTGTCAGAGTTTGTCACAGTGTGTCTCTGCCCGGGTCAGAGAGTGTCACAGTGTGTTTCAGAGATTGTCAGAGAGTGTCACAATGTGTCACAGTCTGTCACAGTCTCTGAGTGTTTCAGTGTGTCACAGGCTTTCAGAGAGTGTCACAGTGTGCCTCTGCCAGTGTAAGAGATTGTCACAGTGTGTTTCAGAGAGTGTCAGAGAGTGTCACATTGTGTCACAGTCTGTCAGAGATTGTCACAGTGTGTCTCTGCCC
>NW_025184544.1:0-2758 GCF_004010195.1 Chiloscyllium plagiosum | reverse complement strand
GAACAATTAGATCAGTTCCTGGGGCCAAATACGTACACGTGGGATGAGATGTATTCCATCATGGGAACATTGTTCTCTAGCCAGGAGCGACAGATGATACGACAAGCTGCGCTGTTGGTCTGGGAGAGAGAGAGGGAGGAGCAGGAGGGGAGCAGAAATTTCCCCTCACCGACCCCGAGTGGGATAAGCAAACGGAAGAAGGAAGACGCAACATGAGGGACATGCGGGAATATTGGATAAAAGGAATAAGGCAGGCAGCCCCGAAGGGGCACAATTTTACCAAGGCCTTTGGGAATCATCAAAACCCGGAAAAACCCCTACAGACTTCCGAGACAGGATTAGGAAGAACTTGCAGCAGTTCGCTGGGGTGGACCCTGAGATGGAAGTGGGACAGCAACTCATACGTGTAGAGTTTGTATCAAAAGCCTGGCCAGACATCCGAAAGAAGTTAGAGAAAATGGATGATTGGGATAGTAAATCTTTAAGTGAATTACTACGAGAGGCGCAAAAGGTGTTTGTGAGAAGGGACGATGAGAAGCAAAGGAAGGCGACAAAGATAATGATGCAAACGGTGCAACAAATGACAGCTGGAAGAAAGGAAAAGGGAGAGCCGTGGCAGAAACAGGAAAGGGGAGAGTCGTGGCAAGGGCAGAGGAAAAGAGAACCATGGCCGGAACAAAGGAAGAGTGGGGGAACGCGAGACCGCGACAGGGAAATGAAGAGGACACTCAGATGTTACTATTGTAATGAAGAGGGACATTTTAAACGGGAGTGCTCCCGCTACAAGCAGGAGGTGAGGTCGTATGCCCTGATGGAGGAAGATTAGGGAGGTCGGGGGTTCCTACCCTTGGTGCAAAAGGACTATCGACAGGAACCCTTGGTAAACTTGAAAGTAGGGCCCCAAGGATCGGAGATCACATTTATGGTGGACTTGGGAGCCGAAAGATCAAGTATAATCCAAATACCCCCCGGCGCCCGAGCAGGAAGAACAGTTATGGGGGTATCTGGCATTGGAGGAAAGACATTGCAAGTCCCAGTAGTGGAGGATGTGGAAATTGGGTATGAAAACAGAACTACTAAACGAGACCTCCTTCTACTGCCATCGGCGGGGTTTAATTTGTTAGGAAGAGACTTGCAGGTCAAACTAGGGATCGGAACGGTACCAAGTAACGGGGAAATGGTGGTAAGGTTGTTCGCCCTCACCGAAGATGATGGTCAACAAATAGACCCGGAAGTTTGGTACCGAGAGGGGAATAGAGGGGGTCTAAACATCAAACCTCTCCAAATCACCATGTTACCAGGAAGAGGCCCGGTAAGAAGGAAACAATACCCGATTGCTGTGGAAGGATGGGAGGGGTTACAACTTGTGATAGAAAGATTAATCACAGATGGACTACTGGAGGAATGTATGTCCTCTTTCAATACTCCAATACTCCCTGTGAGGAGGCCGGATGGGACGTATAGGCTGGTGCAAGACTTGCGGGGGTTGAATGAAGTAGTCCAGGCTAGATACCCGGTGGTACCTAATCCCTACACGTTAATGAGTAAAATTCCCCCCGAACATGAATGGTTCAGCGTAATAGATCTGAAGGATGCTTTTTGGAGTTGCCCCCTTGACGAAGAAAGTCGGAACCTTTTTGCATTTGAATGGGAGAATCCCTTCACAGGACGAAAGCGACAGTTAAGATGGACAGTCTAGCCGCAGGGATTCACGGAGTCACCCAACTTGTTTGGACAAATACTGGAGCAGATCTTAGGAGGATTTCAGTGTAACGCGGAGAATCAATTGCTCCAATATGTCGATGATCTCTTACTCTCAGGGCCAAGAGAAGAGGAAGTACGAGCAGACACCGTTGCCCTGCTGAACTTCCTGGGGAAACAGGGCCTATGCGTCTCCAGGACAAAACTCCAGTTTGTGGAGCAAGAAGTATGATATCTGGGCCATCAGGTCAGTAAGGGGCATCGCCGTATCACACCAGAACGAATATCGGGGATAACGGGTATGCCAATACACAGGACGAAGAAGGAAATCAGACAATTCCTGGGGCTAGTAGGGTGTTGCCGGATATGGATTGAAAGTTACTCCACTCTAGTAAAGTTTTTGTACGACAAACTGGGACAAGAAGAACAAAAGCTGGACTGGTCAGATTGGACTGGTCAGATGAGGAGGAGCAGCGATTTAATATTCTTAAAAATAAACTGATCCGAGCTCCAGTATTGGCTTTACCCACCCTGAAGGAACCGTTCCAGTTATATGTTAATAGCGCCGGCGGAATTGTCCAAGGTGTGCTTACCCAGCTGCGGGCAGGGAAACGTCAGCCGGTTGCATTTTTGTCAAAAATGAGCTACGGCAATGTTAGTAGAAGAGGCCCGGAAACTTACCTTTGGAGGAAGAATCACAGTATACACCCCACATTCGGTTATTACCATACTGGCTCAAAAGGCTCACCGCTGGTTAACAGACTCTCGCATCCCTGAAGTATGAGACGAATTTGATGACCGGAGACGATCTCAATTTTGCAAAAGATCTCAGTTGCAACCCTGCCCAGTTTCTATACGGACGTCCTGCAGATGGGGAACAGGAGCATGATTGTGTGGAATTTGTAGACTTACAGAACAAAAGCCGAGAGGACCTGCAAGAGGCCGCGCTGGGTGAAGGACAGGAACTGTACATCGACGGGTCCTCCCGGTGCATCAGTGGGGTACGGTACAGTGGCTATGCTGCCGTAGATGGCGCAACGAAACGGACGATCGAGTC
>NW_025184543.1:1227-2758 GCF_004010195.1 Chiloscyllium plagiosum | reverse complement strand
TGATATTTTCGTTGAGCTCCCATCCACTTCCTTACACACTTGCGTGGCTATGAAAGGATTAATCCTATAGGGGTGTTGTTTTGCCAGAACAGCATTCCCTACTTCTAGCCCATGCACAATGGCATTAGTCCTCCCCATGTTATTCTTGCAACTGTCGTCATACTGCTGCTATGTTTCAACTGCGTTTTTTCCCTGAGACAGTTAGCTCATTGACGCTTCACAGGACTCAGGGACTTCCTCATTGTTTAATTTGCTGTCCATCAAAATCCCCATCGCCTGAATTTGTTTTCTCATTCTGTGGGGCAGTAATTAACTGTTTTTTTCAGTGCCCTCTCTGTTGTAACAAGGTTTCAACCTGTTCATATTACATGCCCGTCACAGTTTTCTTCTATCCGCTTAAGACCATTAGACCATTAAAAAAAGAGTGGAAGTAAGGTCATTTGGACAATCGAGTTCTCCCCATCAATCAATCATGGCTGATGGGCATTTCAACGCCACCTACTCGTACCCCTTAATTCCTTGTGAGATTGAGAATTTATCAATCTCTTCACTGAAGACATTTAATGCCCCCGCCTCCACTGTGTTCCGAGTTAGTGAATTCCACAGGCCTGCCATTCTCTGGCTGATGAAATGTCCCCTCATTTCCTTTTTAAGTTGACCCCCTCTAAGTCTAACGCTGCGCCCACGAGTCCTAGTATCCTCGCGAGACAGAAAGAATTTCCGAGCGTCCACCTTTTCCAAGCCATCTTGTATGATAATATTAGATCTCCCCTCAGCCTTCTGAACTCTAACGAATACAATCCTAGGATCCTCAATGATTCATCGTTTGTTAGACCTACCATTCCAGCAATCATTTGTGTGAATCTCCGTTGGAGAAGCTCGACTGCCAGTATGTCCTTCCTGAGGTTTGGTCCACAACAGGACACAATGTTCTAAATGGAGCTTAACCAGAGCTTTATAACGTCTTCGTAGCAACTCACTGCTTTTACATTCTCTCGAGAGAAATGACAAAAATGCATTTGTTTTCTTAACCACGTACTCAACCTGCAAATCACTCCGCAGTGTACTAGCACTCCCAGATCCCATTGTGCCTTGCCTTTATGAATTTTCTCACCGTTTATAAAGTAGTCGTTGACTCTGTTCTTTTTTCCAAACTGCAAGTCCTCGCATTCTCTCATATTAAATTCTATCAGCTATATCTTGTACCATACTCCTAAACACTAAACTCCAGTAGTGGTTAGCACTGCTGCCTCACAGCGCCAGAGACCCGGGTTCAATTCTCCCCTCAGGCGACAGACTGTGTGGAGTTTGCACGTTCTTCCCGTGTTTGCATGGGTTTCCTCCGGGTGCTCCGGTTTCCTCCCACAGTCCAAAGATGTGCAGGGCCAGGTGAATTGGCCATGCTAAATTGCCCGTAGTGTTAGGTAAGGGGTAAATGTAGGGGTATGGGTGGGTTTCGCTTTGGCGGGTCGGTGTCAATTTGTTGGGCCGAAGGGCCTGTTTCCACACTGTAATGTAATCTAATCTAATC
>NW_025184543.1:0-970 GCF_004010195.1 Chiloscyllium plagiosum | reverse complement strand
GCCTCTCACTCCATGTCCGAATATTACATCAAAGGGCATAAACTTAGAAGACTTGTTTTGAGGCATGCCCAATGGCAAACAATGCAAATAGGATACTTTTATCTCAACCATTCGGGTAGCCCTGGCAGTACCCTCTTAACATGGTATTCAGCGTCTTATGCCTCCTTTCTGAAGCTCCCTGGAATTCAGGATGGAACGCACTTGTTTTAAAGTGCTGTATTCCTAAGCCATCCGCCATTTCGTCAGATGGCCGACTAGTAAAATTTGGCCTTAGTTTGATTGAATATTCCTGGGTGGCCTATGCCATGTGAAGAAAGCTATTGATTCCACGACCATTATTTTTTTTCGTCTTCCTCCGTAATGGAATTGCCTCTGCAAATCTGTTTGCCATTTCCATTATGGTTAACAACCACTGCTTCTCGCTTCTAATTTGGGTAGGAGATGTGCAGAGTTAGTCATCACCTGCATGAAAGCTTCTTCCAATGTGTTAATTGGCAATAAAGTTGTTGCTTTTCTTACTGCTGTGGCTTATGTAGCTATTGGAAAATATGACATGTATGGCAAACGTTATTTACATCCTAATTGCATTTGAGGCCAATATAAATGCTTTTGTACCTCAACCTGAATCGTATTTCCACACAGTTGACCTCGTACTTGTAGTTCATGTATTACCCATAATACTTCCTTTATTGCTATTTGCAACACAAGCTTGTGCATTTCAGCCCAGTTCTCCCCTACGCTCTTCTGAATGGTGTCCATTTTAAAATAATAACCATCAGGAATAATCTCTGACTTATTTTCTGAGTATACGTCGACATATATATCTGTTATTGTCTCGTCTTTCAGTTGTAAGTCCATTAGCCTTCCATTTAATCACTTCTGCCTGACCCCCTGTCAGTTCCAGTTTTCCTGAACCATTGCATCAAACAGTGTGCCTGCTAATTGAACCTCAATTTCTTCGCCTTTCTCT
>NW_025184542.1:0-2758 GCF_004010195.1 Chiloscyllium plagiosum | reverse complement strand
TGAGTACAGGAGTTGGGAGGTGATGTTGCGGCTTACAGGGCATTGGTTAGACCACTGTTGGAATATTGCGTGCAATTCTGGTTTCCTTCCTATCGGAAAGATGTTGTGAAACTGGAAAGGGTTCAGCAAAGATTTACAAGGATGTTGACAGAATTGGAGGATTTGAGCTGTAGGGAGAGGCTGAACAGGCTGGGGCTGTTTCCCCTGGACCGTCGCAGGCTGAGGGGTGGCTTTATAGCGGTTTACAAAATTATGAGGGGCATGGTTAGGATAAATGGACAAAGTCTTTTCCATGGGGTCGTGGAGTCCAGAACTAGAAGGTGAGAGGGGTTTAGGATTAGAGGGGAAATATATAAAAGAGAACTAAAGAGCAATTTTTTCACGCAGAGGCTGATAGGTGTATGGAATGAGCTGCCAGAGCATGTGGTGGAGGCTGGTACAATTGCATCATTTAAAAGGCTTTTGGATGGGTATATGAATAGGAAGGATATGGAGGGATATGGGCCGTGTGCTGGCAGGTGGGACTAGATCGGGTTGACAGAAGGGTCTGTTTCCATGCTGTACATCTCAATGACCCTATGACTCTATGCCATGGACCCTGAGGTTCGGCGGCATTCAAGAATTTGGTTTCTGAATGTCACGGTTTTTGTTTGCAAATAAAAGATCTACTCATTGAAAAACTCCCCGCATCTCCTGGTGATTGTCGACATTTTCTCCACGACAACCGCAAATTTGAGTGCAGTAAAATTGTGGTGACTGCAGCTCTGTGGCGCAATGAGAAGTGTATTAGATTTCTACAATTTTGGGAACTTTGCTATTCAATGTTTGTGGTGACTGTAAACACCAAAATTGGTGTTAACTTCAATTTTCAGCGGAATCATTGATTGTTGTGCTGATTCATCGCCAATTCCTGTCGCCTGGAGTTCTCGTCCCTGCTTCTGACCAGAGGCAATTCCTTACCTTCTTGGTTGGGAGTTTTTACGGAATCATATCGTTTGAAACAAGATCAGACCAGAATCAGATGCTCACCCGCACAACCTGCAA
Source organism: Chiloscyllium plagiosum (assembly GCF_004010195.1). Taxonomy (NCBI): domain Eukaryota; kingdom Metazoa; phylum Chordata; class Chondrichthyes; order Orectolobiformes; family Hemiscylliidae; genus Chiloscyllium; species Chiloscyllium plagiosum. Next base: position 1,714 of record NW_025184542.1, on the reverse strand, counting down.
ATTTCGTTCAGAAACCCACTGTCTGTAAACACATTTCCCTCCCAAAGTTGCACAGAAATTTTTGATTGCTTAAATTTATTTATTCCGTTGTGTGACAAATGGTTGTGGATGAGGTGGTGAAAGATATTGACCTGTTTGGTCAGCCATGATGATACCAAACAGCGAGTAGTACATGCGTTTGGAATAGCCTCCTCCTGTTCCTCTCTTTCTGTGCTGTTTCTTACAGAGGGTTTTCAACAATAACTTGATGAGGGCAATGTAAATCGACACGACGGAATATCAAGGTCCCCCCCAACTTTATCCCACTGCTCTCACAGCTGGAATAGACAGCTCCTGTTACAACTTTAGATCAGACAGTGGAGGATTCTCTCAGGCGCTCTGTCATACTGCGTGCTCATTCACACAGGTTTCCAACTGCACACATGGAGCTAGCAAACGTGTTGATATTGGGGATTCAGGGACAGATTTCTAATCTGCTGGGCTGCAGTTCTGGTAACATGAATTTCTTACATGCTGAGACTTTCTGTGCATTCTTTCTACTTTCCAATTTCAACTGTAATTGAATTTATTCTTGCATACGATTCTTACATCTTCAATATTCATGGAAACTGTGCAACGTGTTCTTGGATGCAGGAATGGTGAAGCTTATTGATGAATGCAAAATGTTTCATGTTACCTGTATTAACTTTCAGAAGGAAGTTGTTGAAGTTTAATTGATTCGAATTCTGTGCCGATTGAAGCTGATCGAAGGAAAAGCCCTGCGTCAGCGGCAAGGTAACATTGTCTGTAAACAACGCAGGAACCAACGGAAACCCATTTCTCAATGTAGTCTATTTTTAACACTTTTGTGTTCCTTTTGTATCCTTTTCGTGAACTTGATGCTTCCATAATCACAAGTTCATGTCAGTTTCACCTTGTGTGCATTAGCTGTAATTTCAGAACCAGACGGTTCAGGGAAATGAAGCAGGGTGAGTGACTGAGGTACCAGTGGGGCAGCATATCACCACCAAAGATCCCAGTGTTGTGGTTTAGTGGTTAGCACTGCTGCCTCAACAGGGTCCCAGTTCGATTCCAGCCTCGGTGGACTGTCTGTGTAGAGTTTGCTCATTCTCCCCGTGACTGCGTGGGGTTCCTCCGGGTGTTCCATTTTCCTCCCACAGTCCAAAGATTGTGCAGATCAGGTATGTTGTCCATTCTAAATTGCCCATAGTGCATTTGTCAGAGGGGAAATAGTTCTTGTTGGGTTACTCTTCGGAAAATTGGTGTGGACCTCTTGGTCCGAAGGGCCTGTTTCCATACTGTAGAGCATCTAATCATCACAGCAGAAGGAGAGCAGTTAACGTTCCCAAAGTATGTGTAGGTCACGTGACAGGCTTGCTGTCTGCGGCTCCAGTCGCGCAATTGGTCAGCGCCTAGTACTTAAAGGTGAATAAAATGCTGATCTAAAGATGCTGTTACTGACATTGACCAGGGATTATTGAAGTATTAGACTGAAAGGGAGTTGAAAACAATGTTGAGTAACGTAGCATTTATTTGAAAACTCCAGTTTCAGACGTGGGGAAAGGTTTTGTCTTCAGGAAAAATGCCAATTATTAAATCTGCAAATTTTCCCCAGGTGAATATCCATCTGTGGATAAAGAAACAGAGGTTAAGTTTCAGCTTGATGACCTTCCTCAAACCGCTGACCCAGCACTGGATCAAATCCTGGGAAAGA
>NW_025184541.1:0-2758 GCF_004010195.1 Chiloscyllium plagiosum | reverse complement strand
GTATTCTCTTTGACAGCATTGTCCTTTTCTAGTGTGAATAATGATGAAAAATATTTATTTAGTGCTTCCCCTCTCTCCTTGGACTCGACTCACAACTTCCCACTACTATCTTTCATTGGCCATTATCTTTCTCTCATCATTCTTTCATTCCTGATATACCTATGGACAGCCTTAGGGTTTTCTTTGATCCTACCTGTCAACGACTTCTCATGTCCCCTCCTGGCTCTTCCTAGCTCTCTCTTTAGGTTTTTCCTGGCTAACTTGTAACTCTCAAGCGCCCTAACTGAACCTTCATGTCTCATCCTAACATAAGCCTTCCCCTTCCTCGTAACAAGTGATTCAACTTCTTTAGTAAACCACGGCTCCCTCGCTCGACCACTTCCTCTCTGCCTGACAGGGACATACTTATCAAGGACACACAGTAGCTGTTCCTTCAATAAGCTCTACATTTCAATTGTGCCCATCCCTGCAATTTTCCTCCCCAACCTATGCATCCTAAATCTTGCCTAATCGCATAATAATTGCCTTTCCCCCAGCTATAACTCTTGCCCTGCCGCATATACCTATTCCTTTCCATTGCCTAACAAAACATAACCAAATTGTGGTCACTATGAACAAAGTGCTTACCTACCTCCAAATCTAACACCTGGCCAGGTTCATTCCCCAGTACCAAATCCAATATGGCCTCGTCCTTTGTTGGCCTGTGTACATACTGTGTCAGGAAACCCTCCTGCTCACATTGAACAAACACTGACCCATCTAAAGTATGCAGACTATAGTATTTCCAATCAATGTTTTGTAATGTTAAAGGCCCCCATAACAACTGCCCTGTTACTCTCGCTCCTATCCAGAATTATCTTTGCAATCCTTTCATCTACATCTTTAGAACTATTTGGAGGCCTATAGAAACCTCCCAACATGGTGACCGCTCCTTTCCTGTTTCTAACCTCAGCCCATACTTCCTCAGTAAAAGAGTCCTCAAATGTCCTTTCTGCTACAGTAATACTGTCCTTCACTAACAATGCCACTTTTACCCCCTCTTTTACCATCTCCTCTGTTCTTGCGGATACATCAAAATCCCGAAATTGAGAGTGTGGTGTTGGAAAAGCACAGCAGGTCAGGCAGCATCTGCGGAGCAGGAGAATCGACATTTCGAGGATAAGCATTTCTTCAGGATTCCTGATGAAGAGCTTATGCCCGAAATGTTGATTTTCCTGCTCCTTGGATGCTGCCTGACCTGCTGTGATTTTCCAGCACCACACTCTCAACTCTGATCTCTAGCATCTGCAATCCTCACTTTCTTCCATCTAAACCCCAGAACCTGCAATAATCATTTCTGTCCCTGCTCTATCCATGTCTCTGAAATGGTCACCACATCGAAGTCCCAGGTACCAACCCATGCTGCAAGTTCACCCACCTTATTCCGGATGCTCCTGGGGTTGAAGTAGACACATTTTGAACCACCTTCCCGTTTGCCAGTGAACTCTTGTGACCTTGAAAGAATATTTCTGACCTCCTACTCTCAACCTCCTGAATACTGAAACTTTAATTTAGGTTCACATCCCGCTGCTGAATTATTTTAAACCCACTCAAATAGCAAGAGCAAATTCCTCCACCACCCCCACCCCACAAGATATTGGTTTGCCTCTGGTTCAGGTGTCAAAAAAAACCATCCTGTTTGAAGAGGTCCCACCTACCCCTGAATGAGCCCCAATTATGCAGGTATCCGAAACTCTCCCTTCTGAAATATCCCTGTAGCCATGTGTTCTTCTTAACAATTATTACAGATTCAAAGTCTGTGAGAAGATTTGTAGCTCGGGTGCTCGTTGTTGTGGTTGTATCCGCCGAGCTGGGAATTTGTGTTGCAGACGTTTCGTCCCCTGTCTCGGTGACATCCTCAGTGCTTGGGAGCCTCCTGTGAAGCGCTTCTGTGATGTTTCCTCCGGCATTTATAGTGGTTTGTCTCTGCTGCTTCCGGTTGTCAGTTCCAGCTGTCTGTTGTAGTGGCTGGTATATTGGGTCCAGGTCGATGTGCTTATTGATTGAATCTGTGGATGAGTGGCATGCCTCTAGGAATTCCCTGGCTGTTCTCTGGCTTGGAGGAGAAAGTGAGGTCTGCAGATGCTGGAGATCAAAGTTGAAACTTTATTGCTGGAACAGCACAGCAGGTCAGGCAGCATCCAGGGATCAGGAGATTCGACGTCCTGAAGAAGGGCCTGTGCCCGAAACGTCGAATCTCCTGTTCCCTGGATGCTGCCTGATCTGCTGTGCTGTTCCAGCAATAAAGTTTCAACTGTTCTCTGGCTTGTCCTATAATAGTAGTGTTGTCCCAGTAGAACTCATGTTGCTTGTCATCTGCGTGTGTTAGACCAAACTGAGGGCCCTGTCAACACCAGTGCTGGGGAATGCTCAGATGAGGAAGAAAGTGGACATTTTGGAGGCCCCCTTGTCAAAGCTGGCCTCATCAGACATGGACGAAATGGGAAAATGGAATGGTGTCTGTACAGAAAAAAGCATGCGTGGATGTATACTCCAGACAGCTGTCGGAGTCGGTGGGCGTTTTGTGGATATTAGGAAGAGCACACCTGCAGTGTGGAAACAGGCCCTTTGGCTTTCCGAAGAGTAACACACCCAGACCATATTTACCTCTGACTAATGCACCTAACTCTATATTAATTGATCATTTATGCAGATTTTAAACCGTTGAGGTCTGAGAACTGAACCATGAGGCATCCCACTAGTTACAGTTTGCTATCCA
>NW_025184540.1:0-2757 GCF_004010195.1 Chiloscyllium plagiosum | reverse complement strand
CAATATCTGAGAAAGTGCTCCCTCAATATGTCAGAAAGTGCACCCTCAGTACCTCAGAAATTGCGCCCTCAATACCTCAGAAATTTATCTCCCAGTTCCTCAGAATGTGCTCCCTCAGTACCTCAGGCAGTGCTCCCCCAATACCTCAGAGAGTGCTCTCTCAATGTCTCAGAAAGTGCTCCCTCAGTACATCAGAAAGTGCTCCCTCAGTACCTCAGATAGTGCTCTCTCAGTAACTCAGAAAGTGCTCCCTCAATATCTGAGAAAGTGCTACCTCTGTACCTCAGAAAGGGCTCCCTCAATATCTAAGAAAGTGCTCCCTCAGTACCTCAGAAAGGGCTCCCTCAATATCTAAGAAAGTGCTCCCTCAATACCTCCGATAGTGCTTCATCAGTATGTCAGAAAGTGCACCCTCAGTACCTCAGAAATTCCTCCATCAATACCTCAGAAAGTGCTACCTCAGTACCTCAGAAAGTGCTCCCTCCGTACCTCAGATAGTGCTCTCTCAGTAACTCAGAAAGTGCTCACTCAATATCTCAGAAAGTGCTTTCTCAGTTCCTCAGATAGTGCTCCTTCAATACCTCCGGAAGTGATCTCTCAATACCACAGATAGTTCTCCTTCAGTACCTCAGAAAGTGCTCACTCAATATCTCAGAAAGTGCTTCCTCAGTTCCTCAGATAGTGCTCCTCCAATATCTCAGAAAGTGCTTCCTCAGTTCCTCAGATATTGCTCCTCCAATACCTCAGAAAGTGCTTCCTCAGTTTCTCAGATAGTGCTCCTCCAATATCTCAGAAAGTGCTTCCACAGTTCCTCAGATAGTGCTCCTCCAATATCTCAGAAAGTGCTTCTTCAGTTCCTCAGATAGTGCTCCTCCAATATCTCAGAAAGTGCTTCCTCAGTTCCCCAGATAGTGCTCCTCCAATATCTCAGAAAGTGCTTCCTCAGTTCCTCAGATAGTGCTCCTCCATTACCTAAATCCTTCCTATTAATATAACCATCTGCATGCGACTACGTCCGGCAGTTCATTGAGGGGGCACTTTCTGAGGTATTGAGGGATAACTATCTGAGGTATTGAGGGAGCACTTTCTTAGGTATTGAGGGAACACTATCTGAGGTATTGAGGGAGCACTTTCTTAGGTATTGAGGGAGCACTTTCTGAGATATTGGAGGAGCACTTTCTGAGGTATTGAGGGAGCACTGTCTGAGGTATTGAGGGAACACTTTCTGAGCTATTGTGGGAGCAATTTCTGAGGTACTGAGGGAGGACCTTCTGAGGTATTGACCGAGAAATATCTGAGGAATAGAGGGAGCACTTTCTGAGGTATGAGGGGGCACTTTCTGAGGTATTGAGTGAGCACTTTCTGAGGTACTTGAGGGAGCATTATCTGAGGTACTGAGGGAGCACTTTCTGAGGTACTGTGGAAGAACTATCTGAGGTACTGTGGAAGCACTTTCTGAGGTACTGAGGGAGCTCTTTCTGAGGTATTGGAGGATCACTTTCTGAGGTACTGAAAGAGCATTTTATGAGGTATTCAGGGAGAACTATCAGAGGAATTAACGGAGCATTATCTGAGGTACTATGTGAAAACTATCTGAGCTATTGAGGTAGCACTGTCTGAGGTATTGAGGGAGACTTAACTGAAATATTGAGGGAGCACATTCTGAGGTATTGAGGGAGCACTAATTGAGGTCCTGAGGGAGAACTATCTGAGGTACTGAGAACTATATGAGATATTGTGGGTGAACTATCTAATGTATTGAGGGAGAACTTATTGAGGTATTGAGGAAGAACTATCTGAGGTATTGAGGGAGCACTTTAGGAGGTATTGAGGGAAAACTATCTGAGGTATTGAGGGAGCACTTTCTTAGGTACTGAGGGAATAATTTCTGAGGTACTGAGGGAGCACTTTCTGTGGTACTGAGAGAGCACTTTCTGAGATATTGGAGGAGCACCTTCTGAGGGATTCAGGAAGCACTTTCTGAGGTATTGAGGGAGCACTTTCTGAGGTACTAAGGGAGTACTGTCTGAGGTACTGAGGGAATACGTTCTGAGTTACTGAGAGAGCATGCACTGAGGTATTGTGGGAACACTGTCTGAGGTACTAAGGGTGCACTATCTGAGGTTCTGAGGGAGAACTATCTGAAATATTGAGGGAGCACTTTCTGAGGTACTGAGGGAGAACTATCTGAGATATTGAGGATGAACTATCCGAGGTATTGAGGGAGCACTTTCTGATGTTTTGGGGGAGAAATATCTGAGGTATTGAGGGAGCACTTTCTGAGGTACTGAGGGAGGACTTTCTGAGGTATTGAGAGAGCACTTTCTGAGGTATTGAGGGAGCACTTTCTTAGGTACTGAGGGAATACTCTCTGTGGTACTGAGGGAGCACTTTCTGAGGTATTGGAGGAGCACTTTCTGAGGTATTGAGGAAGCACTTTCTGAGCTATTGAGGGAGCACTGTCTGAGGTATTGAGAGAGCACTTTCTGAGGTACTGAGAGAGCACGTTCTGAGTTATTGTGGGAGTACTGTCTGAGGTACTGATGGAGCACTATCTGAGGTACTGAGGGAGAACTATATGAGATATTGAGGGTGAACTATCTGAGGTATTCAGGGAGTACTTTCTGATGTATTGAGCGAGATATATCTGAGGTATTGTGGGAGCACTTTCTGAGGCATTGAGGGAGAACTATCTGAGGTATTGAGGGAGCACTTTCTTAGGTATTGAGGGAAAACTCTGAGGTATTGAGGGAGCAC
>NW_025184539.1:0-2757 GCF_004010195.1 Chiloscyllium plagiosum | reverse complement strand
CCTTCTATCAACCCGTCAGAAAACGAACAGAAACGACATCATCACAAACCCCAGGAACCCCATCCAGGAGAAAGATCCAGAGAGACACAGCAGCACAGGCCAGGGATGGAGACTGGGATTTTCCAGATCAGTATGGCAATTATTACCATTCTGCATGTGTTTCCATCACCCTAATTTCAGAGTCTGTCTATTTCTCTGTCTCCTATACGTATTTAGGAAGGTCCTGACTCAATAGACTTCCCAACTGCTGGGTGTCTCGTCCATCACCACATTGAAGATGTTTGGTCAGCCAAAGAGACAAAGGGAAGGGATATCTGGAAACTTCAATAAATCCTGCAGTGAGGTAAAATCACTCACAGTGCACAGAGCAGAGAACAACGAGAGGGCTCCAAACATCGGCGAACAAGACATGACACCGATACAGTGCTGGAGGGGGAGCATAGTACAGACACCCCAGGCTTAATCACCACCCCTACTGTAAGTTTTGTTGTAATGAGACAGCATCGAGGGTGTCACAGTTATCAATCCAGGCCTGTGCTGTCTTAGTGAGCATCAGGACAACAGAGGGGAAAGCAGGCCTACCACGAGATGGAGGGAATGCTGCCTGGGGCCTTTCTGTTCTGTATTTCCCCCCAACATTGTATCAATGGCATGTCTTATGGACCAGTGTCTTCAATGCGTTTTAACTCTCAGTTGATCAAGATCCACTTCGACAACTGTATTTACTGCACAGAAGACCACAAATTTTGGTATCCACAAGCATAACAACAGTGACTCCTATATTCTCACCCAAATTATCTATGTAGTTGATGCACAACAGTGGTCCCAGCACCAATCCTTACAGCATACTGCTGGTCGGAGACATCCAGTCTGAACAACAGCACTCTGCCTCCTCCTATCAAATCCATTGTGTATCCAGTTGGCTCGCTCTCCCCGATCCCATGTGATGGAACCTTACTAGCCAGTGTACCCTGCTCAAACCTGTCAAAGGCCTTGCTGAAGTCAGAAACAACGTCTATTGCTCTGCCTTCATCTATCTTCTTGGTCACGACTTCAACAACCTCAGTCAAGTTTGTGAGACATGTTTTCCCGCGCACAAAGCCACTCTAACCATCTGTAATCAGTCCTTGTCTTTCCAAATTCACCTAAATCTTCTGTCTCAGAATGAGCTCCAACAATTTACCCATCCTTGATTTCTGTCTCCTCAGTCTGCAGTTCCTTGGCTTCCCCTTGCAGTCTTTCTTAAATAAGGCCACAACATTACTTTCATAGTCGTACAGTCTCCCAGCACGGAAACTGATTGTTCGGTTGATGCTGACCATAATTTAAAACTAATCTCGTCCCTCCTGCCTGTTCCTGGATTACATCCCTTTAACTCATTCGTATTCCTATACTAATCCAAATGTCTTTTAAACGTTGTAATTATTCACACATTCACCCCATCCTTGGGAACTTCATTCCACACAAAACATCACACTCTGAGTAACAGTTTGCCTCTCATGTTTTCTGTTTTTAAATCTCTCCCTTCTAACCTTAAGAAATGTAGCCCCTCGTCCTGAAGCTCATCTGCCCTTGGGAAAAGACAAGTCGCATTAACTCTATCTATACCCCTCATTATTTTATAGACTTCTATACGGTCACCTCTCGACCTCCAGGCTCAAGTGAAAAATGTCCCAGCCTTTACAGCCTACCTTTATAACTGAAACTTTCCATACCAAGCACCATCCCGGCAAATGTGGTTTGCACCCTCTCCAGCTTAATTATATCCTTCCTATAACTGGGTGACCATAACTGGATGAAGTATTCTCGAAGAGGCCTCAGCAATGTCCTGTACAATCTTCACTCGACTTCCCAACTCCTAAACTCGAAGGATTGAGCAATGAAGGTAAGTGTGCCAAGTACCTTTTATAGCCATCCTATCTCTCTTTGTTACCAACTTCAAAGAACTATGTACATGAACCCCAAGGTCCCCCTGATCTACAAAACTACTGAAGATCCTACTATTAATTGTGATAGCTTGACCCTTGTTTGTTGTAACCTAAATGCACTACCTCGCATTTAACCAAATTGAACTCCATCTGCAGTTTTTCAGCCTTTCACGTATTTCATCAAGATCCCTTTGTAATCTCAGAAACCCTCCATCACTGCCCACAATGCCACCCTCCCAGTCTTCCAACCCATCGCACGTGGCTATCAATGGCACAAATATCACTGCTCAGGAACGTACAATTTCTTCTCCAGCTTCCCACAATGTTCTGCAATACACTTAATCAGGTCCTAGGGATTTATCTACCTCTACGTTTTAAAACTTCCAACACGGCCTCTTCTACTATGTGGACTCATTTCAAGACATTGCGTCCTCGAGATGGACAGCGCGGAAACTGACCCTTTGTTCCAACTCCTCCATGATGTTTCTCTTCCCATTTGCCAGAACTTTGCCAATATCCCTCTAAACTCATCTTATTTATATACCCATCCAGATGCCTGCTAAATATATTTCTATCGGCCTCCATCATTTCCGCTGGCAGCTTATTCCATACACGTGTCACTCTCTGCAGGAAGCAGCTGTCCCTTCGGTCCCTTCTAATCTTTCCCTCGCCCCTTAAAGCTGTGTCCTGCAGGATTTTACTCTTTCTCCCCCCTCCCCCACCCTGTCCCAGACAAGAGAATGGTCCTTATCTATTGACCCTATCCATTCTCATCATGATTTTAATAAACGTTTACACGATAACTCCTCAGCCTCCCATGTTAAAGTGA
>NW_025184538.1:1515-2757 GCF_004010195.1 Chiloscyllium plagiosum | reverse complement strand
TCACAGTCACTTTCACCTTTGATCGGTTTGTAGTCATTTGTTGCCAGAACCTGAAAAGTAAATATTGCAGTGAGAAAACGGCGGCTGTGGTTCTTGGAACAGTGACTGTGCTAAGCTGATTAAAGAACATTTTCTTTAACTGCTGTCAGGGCTGTATAATCTGGATAACATCTCCTGGTTTTGTCACATAGCAAGCAGTGTTCAATCCTCTCGTGTCTGGACTGCAATCGAGTTCCTCCATCACGTCCTAAACCCGGCTCTTCCATTTCTCCTGATTGTACTACTCAATATTTTCACCGTCAGACACATTTTAGTGACCAGCAGAGCCCGCAAGAGACTGCGTGCTCACACAAATGGGGACGGTCAGTGTGACACAGAAATGCGAAATCGACAAAGATCCATAATTTTGCTGTTTGTGATCTCGGGCAATTTCATCTTGTTCTGGTCAATGCTGATGGTGTATTCTATATGGAACCGGATGTGGTATTTACGGTATAGGTCTGTGTTTGTCTATCCATTTGTGCAGGAATTAGGCTTCATGCTGCAGCTCCTCAGTTGCTGCACAAACACAGCGATATATGCTGTGACCCAGAAAAAGTTCAGACAGCAGTTGAAGAATGTGCTGAAGTATCCCCTTATCCAAATTCATAAATCAATCCAATTCACTCATTAATTAATCAATTCAGGATTTTCATATTTCAATTCAATGTTTCAGCAGTTACGCAGCTCGTCAATATGGTAATAGACTGAGGACCGTACTGGTTTGTCCGTCCTTATCCTCTGACAGGTGATTACAGGGGTATATCTCAGCGTTTCTCTCAACTCAGGAGTCAGCAAGACAAGGCACTGCTCTCACCTGACTGTATCCATAACTTCAATTCGTAACTGATTAAAACGTTCATTAAAAAGTGTCAAGCATTAGAGTTTGTCTTTGCTTTGAAGAAGCTGAGCCGGAGATTCTAACCCATGTCCTTGTCATCCGAGAAGGGGATGGAACCGGAGGGGACACAAGAATTCTGTTGAAATCATTCTGTCCTTGCTTTCACCTCTGTATTAAACACCCCGTCCTGGCCTCAGCAGAATTCAACTTTCTCTCTGTTCCCCTCCATTCAGATCTTTCTCCCATTCTCACAATTTCTCTCATTTGTACTCACTGCACCTCCTACTTTGTAATTGCTGTTCACTGTATCTCTCTCCCCCATTCTCATTCACTGTCTCTTCGTCTTGCTCTCCCTGTACCTC
>NW_025184538.1:0-916 GCF_004010195.1 Chiloscyllium plagiosum | reverse complement strand
AAGGTGATGGATCCAGCAGTCTTTGCTAAGAGAGACGATTAGATGCAGAATCACTGACTGGTGTTTCAAGAACAGGTTGTGGGTAGGTCCACAGTCCGTTGCTTGGGAAAAAGAGTGAGCGTGAGAATGCAGTCTGTTGCTTGGGGAGCAGCGTGGAAACATTGCAACAAGCCTTTGCTCAGGGAACAGAGAGGGTGTTTGGCTGGAAACCATTGTTAAGCGAAACGGTCGTCGTTTAAGCCTCCTTCTGTGTCCAGGGGAACACTGTGTTTGTGGGGTCATTCACTGATGCTATGAGAAAGGTGGGTCAGGTGGTTTCAAAGGCTTTGCTTTGGAATAGTGTGGGTGCATTGCCACAATCCTTTCTGAAGGAGGAAGTGTGGGTGCAATCAGATCTGACTGTACAGGCTGTGGTGCTGCAGGCCTCTGCTTGGGAAAAGATTGAGAATAGGCCACAGTCTGTTGCTCGTTAAGCAGAATCGGAAGGGTCTGCAGGTATATAGCCTGAGAACCGAGTTGGGTTGGACTACTGACCTTTCCTTGGGAAAGTAAGGGAGTGGAACCATTGCTCATTGATAAGGAACAGAGGACAGATGCGACACAGGCCAATTCTGAGGGAACAGATTTTGTATGTGACTATTATGCTGCTGTGGGAACAGAGGGGTAGGGTTACAGACCGTTGCTAGGGGAACAATGCGGGTGGGACAACTGACTGTTGCTATGGCAAGTGAGATGGGGTGGAGTAGGAGGCCATTGATATCGGACTAATTATGTGGTAGGCCAAAGGTCCATTCCCAGAGAATTAGAGGGGATAGTGTGACCGGGCATTGCTCGCAGAACAGAGTAGGCTTTGGGTGAGATAACTCCACAAAGATAATCATTCCCAGATAGTTGGAAAAAAAGAACTTGACTCAAT
>NW_025184537.1:0-2757 GCF_004010195.1 Chiloscyllium plagiosum | reverse complement strand
GCAGCTTTCTCGGACTTTGGTGAGACCACACTTAGAGTGCCACGTTCAATTGTGGTCGTCACATTACACGAAGGATTTGATTGCTTTGGCGAGGGTGCAGATGAGATTTACCAAGATGCTGCTTGGATTACAGCGTTTGATCGATAAGGAGAGGTGAGCAAAATCTCAGATTGTTTTCTCCTGAAGAGAAGAGACTGAGAAGGGACTAGGTAGTTATCTGTAAAAATATGAGATGACGAGATGGGGTTAACACAGAGAATCTTTTCCCCAGAATAGAAAAGCTCTATGCTAAGAAGCAGCAGGTGAGGCTGAACGCTCACAGGAGACGTGGTGGGCTTGTTTGTAAAACAGAATGTGGTAGAATTCTGAAATGTACTGGCAGGGATGGTGGTGGAGGCAGTAGTGGTTAGGGTATTAATGGGACGTTTCGATAAGCACATGAATATGTAAGGAATTGATAGATATGAAGCAAGGACAGACATAAAGGATCAGTTCCGCTTAATGTTTGGCACAACATTATGGGCTGATGAGCCCATTAGTGTGCTGTGCAGTTCTGTGTCCTGTATCAGTGGTAACAACAGTGCAGCGGATAGAATAAAATTTACAGAGAGAGCAGATCAGAGCAACACTCAGTCGTGTTGGTCTGGAGTCACATGTAATGACGAGCAGGTCGGGGAAAATACGGTGGTATTCTTCTGGAGTCAGATGTAGAGACAGAGTATGCCATTGGTTCTCACGGTGCTGTGGGTCGACCGTCATAGAATGATACAGTTAAAAAACAGAACCTTTGCTCCAACTCGACAATGCCGAAAAGACATCCGAAATTTATCGAACCACATTTGGCAGCATTTGACCCATAAATGCTTCCCATTCAAATCCACAACCAGATGCCTTTTAAATTTTATAATTTTTGCAATCTTTCACAAATCCTCCGGCAGTTCATTTCGCGCATGCCCCATCCTCGAGGCGAAAGGAATTTGCCCCTCAAATCTCGTTTAAACCGTTCCCCCTCAGCCTGAAACAAAGACTTTGGTCTCACCTACCGTGGAGAAAAGGCAAATACTTTGCACCCTATCCATGCCCATCATGATATTTTAAACTTTTATAAGGTCACCCATCAGCTCGAGGGAACAGGAAGAATCGGCCTCTTGAGACTGATGTTCAACGGCAAACCCGCCAAAAGTGACGATGAACTTATAATTTTTTTGTGGTTCCCACTGGGCTGTGGGTTTGGAGTTATATACAGAGACAGATCAGACGAGTAGGAACTGCAGTTCTTTGGACTGGAGTCACGTGTAGAATCACAGTGTGTCAATGATAGCCACAGTGCTGTGGGTCTGGAGTCACGTATGGAGACAACTTAAGTTGGTGGTAATCACCGTGTTCAGCTTCTGGAGTCACGTGCAGAAACAGAGTAGATCATTTCGAAGCAATTTTTTCTCACTGTTTTACTTACTGAGACAGAGTTGGTCAATAGTGCACTCAGTGCTATGGCCCTGTAGTCCCAGAGCAGGTCGGTCACAACCACAGTGCTGTCAGTCTGAAGTAAACTGTGCAGACAGCGCGGGTAGGTACTAACCACATTACTGTGGGTCTGAGTCAAATGCAGGTACAGTGCAGATGAGTGGTAACCAAAGCACTATGTGTTGGGACTTATACGTAGAGAAGGAGCAGGTCACTGGAAATCACATTGTGGTGTGGCTTGACTGACATTTATAGACAGAGCAGTTCAGAAATAACAATTATGCTCTCCATCTGGTGTCACATGTAGAGCCAGAATCGAACAGTGGTACCCACAGTGCTGTGAGTTCAGATACACAGAGACAAAGCACACAGTGGTAACGACGATGCCGTGGGTCTGGAGACACGTACTGAGCAGTTCAGTGGTAGTCAACGGGCTGTGGGTCTGGAGTCACATTAAAAGATAGGGAAGATCACTATATTGACAGAGCTGTTGGTCTGAATTAAGATTAGTGATAGAGCAGATTAGTGATAAACAGAGTGTAATGGATCTGGAGTTACATTTGGATTGTGCAGTTGACTGATAACCACAGTGCTTTTGGTTTTGAGTCAAATGCAGAGTGAAAACAGGTCAGGGGAAATCATTGTGCCGTTGTTCTGGAAGGAGATGTTGAGACAGAGTAGATCAGTAGTACCCATAGTGACGTGAATCTGCAGTCATCGTTCATAGAAATGTACAACATAGAAACAGAACCTTTCGTCACCCATGACGACCGGATCGCCTAAATCTATCGAATCACATGTGCCAATATCCCTCAAAACCCCTCTTAGTTAAAATCTCACTCAGATGTCTTTTAAATGTTGTAATTGTAGCAGACTCTAACACTTGCTCCGCCAATTCATTTCATGGTCGCACCACACTGTGAGTGAAAAACATGCCATAGAGGTTTCAACTCCAATAACCTGGGATAAAGACATGGACTATTCACCATAACCATGCCTCTCATGTTTTTATAAGCTTCTGTAAGCTTCCCCCGAAGCATCTGACACTCCAGAGAACAAAGCAACATCAGTGCCGCTATGTGTCTGGAGTCATATGCAAAGGGAAACGTACTATTGGTAACCACAATGTTGTGGGTGTGTAGGCGCGTATACAGACACAGAACGTCAGCGGAAATCATAGTGCTGGGAGGCAGGCGTCACTTGTGGAGACAAAATAGGGGGTAGTAAACAAAATGCTGCCGTTCTGGAGTCAATTGCTGGCAGATATCCGTCCCTCAGAGTTATTCGGGGATT
>NW_025184536.1:0-2757 GCF_004010195.1 Chiloscyllium plagiosum | reverse complement strand
GACTGAGAGACACCAGTCAGTGTACAGATATCTGGAGGGACTCTCAGTAGATATCAGGGACGGATGGCCTAAGTTTGAGGAGGGGAGTGGCAGGGAGGGTGGGATAGAGGATACGGTATCCCAGAGCTTGGTTGGGGTGAGGGGGTGGGGGAAAAGGACCCGAGGGGCAACGTTTTCCCCCAGAGGGTGGTGCGTGTGTGGGAGGAGCTGCCAGAGGAAGTGGTGGGGGCTGGTACAGTGACAGCATTTAAAAGGCACCTGGATGGGGGACAGGAACAGGAAGGGTTTAGAGGGAGATGGGCCGAGTGCTGGGGAACGGGGACCGGGTTAGGTTAGGGATATCTGGGTCCGCACGGATGAGTCGGGCCGAAGGGTGTGTTTCAGTGCTGTATGGCTCTATGATTCTATATACCCTATCATCTTGGACACCCCCCCCCCCCCACCCCACCACCCCACACACCCCTGGGAAAATATGTCTACCATTTACCCTATCCACGTCCCCTCGTGACTTTATAAACCTCTATAAGGTCACCCCCTCAGCCTCCGACGCTCCAGGGAAAACAGCCCCCAGCCTCTCCCTGTAGCTCAAACCCCTTCTATTCCCGGCAACACCCCGGTAAATCTCTTCCCCAACCCTCTCCGGGTTAATAATCTCCTTCTGGCAACGGGGGTGACCAGAACTGGACACAGTGATCCAGACAGGTGTCACCAACTTCCTGTACAACCCCAACGGAGAGGACTGAGTGATGGAGGCAAGCGTGCTAACCACCTTCACCAACCCCTACCCCCCCCCCCCGTCTACCCGTGATGCAAACTTCAAAGAATTACGCCCCCCGAGCCTGGCCCTTGTTGGCTTTAATCAAAATGCATTACCTCGCGTTTATCCGAATTAAACTTCACCCACCACTCCTCAGCCCAGTGACCCAATGGATCCAGATCCCTTGGTAATCTGAGGTAACCTTCTTTGCCATCCACTACTCCATTATTCCAGAGGGAATTTCACTTCCCGAACCTGAGACGTTCATTCCTCGATTACTCGTTGAGCCGCACGTCGCTCCATCAGAGTGCTATCCAAACACCTCTGGTCAGGAACCTTTTCAACCTTGGACGACTTGAAAGGGTTCGGAAAAGATTGACAAGGATGTTGGAGGGGTTTGAGCCACAGGGAGAGGCTGGACAGGCTGGGGGCTGTTTTCCCTGGAGCGTCGGAGGCTGAGGGGGTGACCTTATAGAGGTTTATAAAATCACGAGAGGGGTGTAGATAGGGTAAACAGGCAAGGTCTTTTCCCCCCTGGGGTGGGGGGAGTCCAGAACTAGAGGGGCACAGATTTAAGGTGAGAGGGGGAAAGATATAAAAGAGACCTAAGGGGCAGCTTTTTCACACAGAGGGTGGTACGTTTATGGAATGAGCTGCCAGAGGATGTGGTGGAGGCTGGTACAATTACAACATTTAAGAGGCATTTGGATGGGTATATGAATAGGAAGGGTTTGGAGGGATGTGGGCTGGGTGCTGGCAGGTGTGGACTAGATTGGGTTGGGATATCTGGGTCGGCACGGACGGGTTGGACCGAAGGGTCTGTTTCCCTGCTGTACGTCTCTACGACTTCTTAACAATTCTGAACAATGGCTCTCTCTCTCTCTCTCAAGAAGGAGAAAGTGAGGGCTGCAGAGGCTGGGGATCCGAGCTGAAAAATGTGTTGCTGGAAAAGCGCAGCAGGTCAGGCAGCACCCAAGGAGCAGGGGAATCGACGTTTCGGGCCAGATATCCCGAAGGAATCCTGCTACCCCAGAGGATTATTTTCAATCTTGTGAGTGTTTCTCCGTGTTCTGGACTGGGCCAGGCCACTCAAAACGTTCTTGAGCAGGCCCGTAACTCTGCAAGTTGTTTCGGTAAGTGCACGGTGAAAGTCACCCCGGGGTAGGTTAGAGAGGTCGGCAACCGGGTTTTAAAACAGACAGAAATTTACTCACAGAATTACGCGAAGGAACACAAAGAGAACTCACTCCGGATGCCGGTTAGCTCGCTGAGCTGGCAGGTTCATTTCAGACGTTTCGTCAGCACGCTAGGTAACATCTTCAGTGAGCCTCCTGACAAAGCACTGCTGATGTTCCCTGCTGAGCCAAAGTAGCCCAAACATATAAACAGAAAGCAGTGCTTCCATCCAGAGGCTCACTGAAGATGTTACCGAGCGTGGTGACGAAACGTCTGAAACGACCCTCCCAGCTCAGCGAGCAAACCTACGTCCGGGACCTCAATCTTCTCAAAAGACTCGCCGGAACTCAGCCTATCCAAACCAGGCTTAATTACGCTGT
This sequence comes from Chiloscyllium plagiosum, assembly GCF_004010195.1. Taxonomy (NCBI): domain Eukaryota; kingdom Metazoa; phylum Chordata; class Chondrichthyes; order Orectolobiformes; family Hemiscylliidae; genus Chiloscyllium; species Chiloscyllium plagiosum. The sequence continues at coordinate 444 of NW_025184536.1, read as the reverse complement.
TCCGAAAATACACAAACTCGTTAAGCACAGAGCAAAGCCCAAGCGCAATGTTAGAAGGACAGACTGAGGGAGAGTACGGCTCCACCGCTGAATGGGCTCAAACAAGACGCCAGCTCTCAGGGCTGGCCACACCCCCATCCTCCCCCCACCTTTCGTTATACAGGACACTTTTAAAAGGTGAAAGCTGTGGCCTAAAGTCTCATCAGTGTCCGCGTGAACAAAAATATCTTTCAAAGTAAACCCCCTTTCAACTGTGTCCCAGACCCAGCCAGTTCGGAGCCCAGACGGATTTATCACCTCGTCTGAGGAAAACCAAAGACACAAGGTCCTTCAGGAAGGGACTAGCTTTCTGACACCAGACTCTCCAGCCTCTAATTCTGACGAGACCTCAAGAAATCTCTCTAATTCTCGCTCTAACTCTCTCTTTCTCCTCTCTCTCTCTCT
>NW_025184535.1:0-2757 GCF_004010195.1 Chiloscyllium plagiosum | reverse complement strand
CACCAAGTATTATTGTGTTATATCAGGGTTATCATGAAACGGGTTAACTGGAGCTGTTTTTTTCAGTGACTGTGATTAATATCAGTCTTCCTGGACCTAACTGGGTCACTGGAGGGCTTCCCTTTTCCATAATTAGGGGCTTCTTTCAACTTGTTATGCCGTAGTATTTGGCGCAGCATCATCCTCAACACGATTGGGATCAGCAGCTACAGAGAGAGGGAGAGATCAGAATCTGAGAACATTAGACTGGAATGTTCCACCAATGGATCAGAGTCTGAAAGCATTAGACTGGAATGTCCCAATAATGGGACATTGGGTTGGGTCTTACCGTTGGGTCTTTACTATCTTTCTCTGGATTGGGCATGGTTACAGTTGCGGATACAAGCCATATTCAAGCTGGGTACTATACCATCCTCGCTATTATTGCTGTTCCTGGTAAGCCTATCTCTGTCAATTCTATAACCTATGATGAAGGTTATTGCTATTCCAGTTAATTATGCTTTACAAATATATGAAATTTTAGTCACAAATTCCACTTCCTTTGCATGCATTTCCAAACTCCATACTCATAAACATCTAAGAAGGAACAAGACTGTTCGGAAACTTGAATCTCCTTTTTGCCCTGTACTGTTTTATCTCTCTATATTCTCGCTGTCATCAAATTTGCCGACACCCTAGTCTCCAGCTATGCCTCAGTGCTTTTGCTGAATTGGCTATCATTTACTCTTTCGTTAATGACAGATTTTATGGCTCCAGTTCTCTTCTGACCACTCTTCCAGTTACAAGTATTTTGACCACAAGCTTCTTCTTGTCTCTACAGTTACTTCACAACAGGGACTCTGCATCAGAGTAGTAGTGTCACTGACCGTGTAATTCAGAGGCATAGGTTATGACTCTAAAAACATGGTTTGAAATCCGACCACAGCCGATGTCTAAACATAAATTCGAATGGAAAAAGTTGGAATGAAACCTAATTTCACTCATGGCAACCATAAACCATCAGGAATTCTTTTCTTATTTTAATGATAACCTTTGGTAAAGAAACTTAAACATTTTGCCCTGTTTGGACTAAGTGTGGTTTCAAACCCACAACAATGTAGTTGGCTCCATATTGCCTTCACAAATGTCCGCGTGGTCAACGACAGTTACTGACAGCCAACAAATGTTGCCCTTGCCAGTGATGCTGGCATCCCGGGAAACAACAACATTAAAGGTGACATTACCATAGAAACGTGGATGCTAGAGTTCTGAAATACCATTCTCCAACGTCTAAAAGAATGTTGGAGATTCTCAGCAGGTATGGGAGTCTGTCGGACTGGAGAAACACAGATAATGTTTAGACTTCATTGAACATATCAAAACTAAATGCAACTAATACCCTTTTCCCATATTCCTGAATATCACATCCATCTCGGGATGTCCCTGCTTGAATTGAATAATGTGCCCCGTGTCTCTCTTCTCTGAGTGTAGTGATCAACTCCATCGGCAATACTAGTGCTGAGATACAGGGAAACACAATATTACATTGTCAACTGCTTCTTTGGAAAGTGGGACTGTTACTGTGGGACTGTGCGGAGATGCAACAGCTTTCTCAGCTAGGAAGAGAAACTGAGGTGACAGAGGCATTTTCAACACTGAATGGGTGCACCATGGGTGTGGGGAATTGACTTGCAGCTGTCATTGGAAAGTCATTGGAGTTTCTGTGGATGGTGTTCTCAGGTTTGCATTGTCAGTTGCTGCGTTCATTCAGGGAGACCCGAGGGCCTGTTGACCACACTCTGGACACTGCACTTTCAGTGTATCTGTGTCCATGGTAAAGAAATGCAGCTGAGACTACAGAGAAAGGAAGCTGTGTAAACAGGGTGATGCCGGGCACTGCACATTCCTCCCTGGGATTTCCAGGAACATTTGTCTAAGCTGGACCATTCCAAGTGTAAAGTGCGAAACCAGTTTGTTTCAAAAATGAGGTGGTCACTGAACTGTGTCCCCTCTTTCAGTATAACCTGTAGCCTCACACCAGCGACAGGACTGTACGGACTCTCACCATGAAGTGAACTGGATTGATTCTGGAACTATCCAGGCAGGAGTGGGTAATACATCCACCATCTCTGAAGTGCAGTCCTCTGATGTATTCACGAGCTGTCAGAAACCACCTGCCTGTTGGGAGGAATTCATTGGTTCCATCTCAACTGTGAAAGGTACAGAAACTAACTTCCAGAAATACAAGGGAACGGGGGACTAGTAAAAATGAGAAACTGCAGGAAATTAGAATTAATGAAGAGTATGTTTTGAAAATCTAATTGAATTGAAGTTTCATGAATTACTGAATATGATGAGCATCCCGGAGTATTGAGGAGGTGGCAATAGAGCTAGTGAAATAATTACTGATTATTTTTCAAAGCTGGTTAGATTCTGGAAAGGATCCTGCAGACTGGAAAGCAGCTGTTGTAAACTTAAATATTTAAAGCAGGATGGAGAGGGCAAACAGAAAACTAAATAGCTTGACGTCAGCTTGTTGTGAGAAAAATATTGTAACCTTTTATAAGGAAAGTGACAACGAGGCAGTTGGAGAATAGTGATCTGATTTGGTAGAGTCGGCCTCGATTCAGTAAAGGGAAATGATCTTTGATAAATGTATTGGAATTTGTGGAGATTGTCCGCTGTGACATCGACAGTTGAGAACCAATAGGAATGGAGTATTTAAATTTTCAGCAGAGGTTTGATATAGTTGAATACAGTTGAGTGGGGAATGTTAAA
>NW_025184534.1:0-2757 GCF_004010195.1 Chiloscyllium plagiosum | reverse complement strand
GCTTAGTAAAAGGTTAGATGAGATGGCATCCAAGAAGAGAGGACAGCACGGTGCCTCTGTGGTTTGATTCTCACTCCCGGTGACTGTCTGTGTGGGATGAGAAGGTTTCACATGGGAGATTGCTTAGTAAAAGGTTAGATGAGATGGCATCCAAGGAGAGAGGACAGCACGGTGCCTCTGTGGTTTGATTCTAACTCCCGGTGACTGTCTGTGTGGAGTTCACACATTCTCTCTGTATCTGTTCGGGTTCCCTCCGGATGCTCCAGTTTCCTCCCACCACCCAAAGATGCCATTGGAAATGCAGCATTACAGGGATAGAATAGAGGATGTGAGTCTGGGTGGAATGCTGTTCAGACAGTTAGTGTGGAGCCAATGAACGGGATGGCTTGCTTCTACACTGAAGGAATTCTAAAATTAATCCAGAGAGGAAAGTAATGTTCTGGGGACCTGGGCTCCAATTTAGGACAGGGGTGGAAGTGGGTCCTTACAGTCTGAAGGGGTTTGAACGCAATCTGAGGGGGGAGCTGGGCTGCATTCTGAAATGTTGAGGATGTGACTGATTTATGGAGTTACTGTCTAAGGGGCTTTGGGTGTTAAACACAACAAAGTGTTGCTTTCTTCGGTATTGAGGGAGCACTTTCTGAGGTATTGAGGGAGCATTAGCTGAGGTACTGAGGAAGAACTATCTGAGGTATTGAGGGAGCATTTTCTGAGGTATTGAGGGAGCACTATCTGAGGAATTGAGGAGCATTATCTGAGGTACTGAGGGAGAACTATCTGAGGTATTGAGGGAGCACTTTCTGAGGTGTAGAGGGAGAACTCTCTGAGGTACTGAGGGATCAGTTACTGAGGTACTGAGGGAGCACATTCTGAGGTATTGAGGGAGCACGTTCTGAGGTACTGAGGGAGCAATTTCTGAGGTACTGAGAACCACTATCTGAGGTATTGAGGGAGCACTGTCTGAGGTACAGAGGGATCACTTTCTGAGATTTTGAGGGAGCACTTTCTGAGGTATTGAGGGAGCCCTTTCTGAGATACTGAGGGATCACTTTCTGACGTACTGAGGAAGCACTATCTGAGGTACTGAGAGAGAAATATCTGAGGTATTGAGGGAGCACTGTCTGAGGTACTGAGAGATCACTTTCTGAGATTTTGAGGGACCACTTTCTGAGGTACTGAGGGAGAACTATCTGAGGTACTGAGGGAGCACTTTCTGAGATATTGAGTGAGCACTTTCAGAGGTATTGAGGGAGCACTATCTGAGGTACTGAGGGAGAACTATATGAGGTACTGAGGGAGCACTATCTGAGGTATTGAGGGAACACACAACCCAACCCCCCCTCCCCACTACACATACACACACACCCCAGATGGAGCACTGTGTGAGATATTGATGGAGCACTTTCAGAGGTATTGAAGGAGCACTATCTGAGGTATTGAGTGAGCACTATCTGAGGTATTGAGTGAGCACATTCTGAGGTCTTGAGTGAGAAATATCTGAGGTATTGAGGGAGCACTTTCTGAGGTATTGTGGGGGCACCTTCAGAGGCATTGAGGGAGTACTTTCTGAGGTACTGAGGGAGCACTTTCTGAGGCATTGAGGGAGCATTTTCGGAGGGATTGAGGGAGCACTTTCTGAAGTCCTGAGACAACACTTTCTGAGGTACTGAGGGAACACTTTCTGAGGCATTGAGGGAGCACTGCCTGTGGTTCTGAGGGAGCAGGTCCTTAGATATTGAGGGAGCAGTTTCTGAGGTATTGAGGGAGCACTGTCTGAGGTACTGAGGGATCACTTTCTGACATACTGAGGAAGCACTATCTGATGTTTTGAGGGAGCATTATCGGAGTCATTGAGGAAGCACTCTCTGAGGTACTGAGGAAGAAGTACCTGAGGTATTGAGGGAGAACTTTCTGTGGTATTGAGGGAGCACTTTCTGAGGTTTTGAGGGAGCACTTTCTGAGGTATTGAGGCAGTAGTATTTGAGGAATTAAGGGACCATTATCTGAGGAACTGTAAGTGAACTATCTGAGGTAATGAGGGAGCACCTTCTGAGGTATTGAGGTACACATTGTGTGGTATTGTGGGAGCACTTTCAGAGGTACTGAGGGAGCACAATCTGAGGTACTGAGGGTGAACTATCTGAAAAATTGTGGGAGCACTTTCTGAGGTACTGATGGAGCACTTTCTGAGGCATTGAGGGAGCATTGTCTGAGGTACTGAGGGACCAGTTTCTAAGGTACTGAGGGAGCACTTTCTAAGGTACTGAGAGAGCACTTTCTGAGGTATTGAGGGAGCACTTTCTGTTGTATTGAAGGAGCACTTTCTGAGGTATTGAGGGAGTACTATCTGAGGAATTAAGGGAGCATTATCTGAGGTACTGTAAGCGAAGTATCTGAGGTAATGAGGGAGCACTTTCTGAGGTGTTGAGGTCGCACATTCTGTGGTATTGTGGGAGCACTATCTGAGGTATTGAGGGAGAACTATCTGAAATAATGAGGGAGCACTTTCTAAGGTATTGAGGGAGCACTATCTGAGGTACTGCGGGAGAACTATATGAGATATTGAGGTAGAACTATCTGAGGTATTGAGGGAGAACTATATGAGATATTGAAGGAGAACTATCTGAGCTATTAAGGGAGAACTTTCTGAGGTATTGAGGTAGCACATTCTGTGGTATTGTGGGAGCACTATGTGAGGTATTGAGGGAGAACTATCTGCAATAATGAGGGAGGACTTTCTAAGATATTGAGGGAGCA
>NW_025184533.1:0-2757 GCF_004010195.1 Chiloscyllium plagiosum | reverse complement strand
TTTTTGAATCCTTTCACATTTCAAAACATCTTTTCAATAGCAAGGAGACCAGAATTCTTACGACTAATTTGTTTTCATTCTTACTAATAAAGCAAACGCTTCCGACAAGCGCTCCCAACCCTCCAGCGTATCTTTACGATAGGATGTACATCATTGAATATTCAGCTGTCAATCCTGCTTCCCTTGTAGTTATGTCTCTGTGATGCTTACCACGTCATAACTGCCAATTTTTATCTGTACCACAAACCCATTTACCTTATTCTTTATACGGCATGCATTCCGATGTAACCCTTTCAGTCCTGTATTAATCGTCCCTCCTCTCAGTGTCATTTGTTTGTCCAGTGTGCTTGAAGTTTTATTGCTTACAAATTCAATCCACTTTGTCCTATTTGTGTCTGTGCTGGAGATTTGAATGAACTCTCCTGAGTTCTGCACTCTTACCTCCTCTTTTTATTCGAGTTTTCTAATTTTCCCTATAAATGAAACCCCTCTCCAAACCTAAAAGATTTTTGAAAGATCTGTCCACAGCCCTTGTTGTGTGATTTGTAAGGACTCTCGTCCCAGCATTGTTCAGATGAAGACCGTCCCATCAGAACAGGTCCCTTCTTCCCCAGTAATAAAATGTTTTATTAAACACAAAATACAGGGACAAAAATCACTTTTTGCAAATTCCTAAATATGGAAAGTAGACAGTGATAAGATTGTTAAAATACATTCAAACATGGAGCTATATAAATTGAAATGTGAATTATAAAACCATGAGAGTGGTGTGCGAACTTTATCAATCATTATTTGACCCACAGCTGAGATCCTGATTTCCCCTCTGTCAGTGATCTCCCTCACTGAGATTTTCTAGCCCAGTCTCTCACACAGTGTCTCGTGGGATAATCAGTTCCAAGTTTGTGCGAAGATTTGTAGCTCGGGTGCTCGCTTCTGGTTAGTAGTTTCAGCTGTCCGCTGTAGTGGTTGGTATATTGGGTCCAGGTCGATGTGTTTGTTGATGGAGTTTGTGGATGAATGCCATGCCTCTAGGAATTCCCTGGCTGTTTTCTGTCTGGCTTGCCCTATGATAGTAGTGTTGTCCCAGTTGAATTCATGTTGCTTGTTGTCTGCGTGTTTGGCTACTAAGGATAGCTGTTCGTGTTGTTTCGTGGCTAGTTGATGTTCATGTATGCGGGTTGTTAGCTGTCTTCCTGTTTGTCCTATGTAGTGTTTTGTGCAGTCCTTGCATGGTATTTTGTACACTACATTAGTTTTGCTCATGTTGGGTATCGGGTCCTTCGTTCTGGTGAGTTGTTGTCTGAGCGTGGCTGTTGGTTTGTGTGCCGTTATGAGTCCTAGGGGTCGCAGTAGCCTGGCAGTCAGTTCCGAGATGCTCCTGATGTATGGGAGGCTCCCAAGCACTGATGATGTCGCCTAGCCAGGGGACGAAACGTTTGCAACAAAAACTTCCAGCTCAGCGAACAGAACCACAACAATAATCAGTTCCTGCTGCTGTTGGTACAGTCCATTTCAATTAATCCACCTCCTCCCTGGAACCAATCTATTGGTCTATTTAATTCTGCTTAACTGTAAGCTAATCAGCTCTGTGATGTTATTGGAGATAAATTATCTGAGATGACAACCAGTATTCCAGGGCGTGGCACCAGACAAAGGACTTGCATTCCAGGGGAAGTTCTAACTAAAATTTCCATCTTCTGTCTATTTTCCTCATGCTGATTCCTGATCTGTCCAACTTCACTCTCGTCTAATACCCTCTCCTCTCACTCAGTCTGTCGCTCCGCTTTCTATACACTCTGTTTATCTCCCTTCACATTCTTTCTTTCTGTTTCGTCTCTCTCTTTCTCTCACTCTATCTCCAGACACTCCCTCCTTTGAGATAGTGCAGTTGGAGAGCTTATGGATGGCTGAATGGCCTCCATCTGTGCTGTATTCATTGTGAACTTCTCTGACCCACAATCAAGACGTTAGGCGCCTGGAGAGACAAGCTGTTCCTGCAAAGGACACTGTGCACAATCATCCATTATCTCTTACTGTTTTCTGACATGCAGTGTCCTCGACATAGGTGTTCAAACAAAATAGATTTAAAATCGAGCAGTTGGGAGGACATTCACCAGATGGTCTTGCAATCACAATTTAATAAACAGTTCCCCCATGCAGCTCCTCCCAGTTAACACTCCCTCACTTCAACCGGATGCTGATGTAATTTGATTCAATCTATTTAGTAACTTCCACAAGATCCTGACTTATTCCACGTTAGGATCTATCTTAATACCGAAGGAGTTGTGATCACTGTTTCGAACATGCTGTCCCACTGAAAGGTCATTCACCAGGACAGGCTCAATTTATAATTCAATGTCCAGTATGGCCCCTCCTGTTGTTAGATTATACACATATCGCTGCAAGTAACTCTCTTGGATGCACTTAACAAATTCTGCCCGGTCTAAGCCTCTTGCTCTCAGGGACTCCCAGTCACTATTAGGGATGTTAAAGTAACTCACTATGGCAACTCTGTTTTTAATGCACGTTTCCATATTTTTTCCTCTATCTCTCGGTCGCTGTTGGAGGGACTAAAGTATAATCTTAACACAGTGCTTGAATCCATCTTATTTTTGCGCTCTACTGATGTTGCCTCAGTAAATGAACCCCCAGTACTCCCTGTCTAAGTACAGAAGTAATATTCTCCCTGATTAGTAATGCAATTCCTCCCCCTCTTTTACCTTCCCCAATATCTCATCGAAAACAATAAAACCCTGG
>NW_025184532.1:0-2757 GCF_004010195.1 Chiloscyllium plagiosum | reverse complement strand
GGGTTATGGAGATAAGGCAGGAACAGGATACTATTAGGAATGATCAGCCATGATTATATTGAATGGCGGTGCAGGCTCGAAGGGCAGAATGGCCTACTCCTGCATCTATTGTCTATTGTCTATTGTCTATTGTCTATTGTCTATTGTCTTATCAGGGATCTAAAGATTTAAATTGGTGACTCAGATTTCCCGGAAGAACCCTGGTCCAAGCTCCCGCTCTTCCTACTGCCATAAACAGAAATGGTGGGCTCCTACGCTTGAGTTAAGGTTGGAAAGATTTAAATTAGTGACTCACCTTTCCTGCAGGCCTCTAGTCCAAGCTCCCTCTTTTCCTGCTGCTGGAAAAAGAAATGGCAATGGACACCAATGAGAACATCCATGCCTATCGGCGTTCTTACTGCTATGCAGCCTTTAATGTCACTTGAAAGAATACAAGATCATGTATTTGAACCATTCGTGCAAATTGCAAATGACGCTGCAATACGTCGTAGTTCTTCAGTGATTCATTTTTCAGTCAAGTTTTGCAGACACACTCGAACACACAGCAATCTGAATAAAACGTTGAAGCTGGTAATAACTGATTCGCAGTTAATCTATTTTATGGAAAAGTTAAGATCGTTGCAAAGGTTCTGGATTAAACCCGAACGTTAATTGAAACCACGCAATCTTGGCACTCAGAATGTGGAACAATATCAAGGATGGGCATAGCTTCGCGGTGCTGATATCTACTGATGGTACTAGGATACTGGTTAAGATGCCTGTCTCGTGGGAATGACAAAAAACACGGTCCTGTGAAAATGTCTACTTACTATCAACTGTTTAGTTTAGGCATATTTCATATGTCAATAGCAAACAATGAAACCAGTCAATTCAATGTCGACCGTTCCCAAGACATTATACATGCCAAGGAAACAAAGTGAATCTTATTTTATAATGATTCCTTCAAATGATCACGTGAAACATTTTACTTGAAAGGAAATTTCTGTTTTGTTTTTTTTTATTTGGTGAAAATGATAACATGCGGCATTTGAGAATCACAAAGATGCATCTTTAATTGCAATGAAGACTTAAGGAACAAAATCGTCTGTCTAAATCTCCATTGGAAACAGTTAAAATGCTATTAAGAAAACTTGTAAAACCGAATATCTGACGTAATAACACAAACAATACACGGCAGGCTTCATCATGGACCATGTTTAAACTTGTCTGTAAGATGCCCCACCGATCAAAAGCCTTACCAGTGATTCCAATAGCTGCGAGCACTGGGTAGTAAAATCTTTCGATCTGAACGTTTATTTGAAACTCCATTATCTGCATGAAATATCTGATTTCATGTTACTTTGTGATTCCAGGTGATGAATTAACAATGCAAATTCAACACAGCCAATATTTATATATTTGAATAAACTCTAGTGATGTAATTATTCTCTTTCCCTAATGAATAATATCTATATTTCAGAAATTGTGAGGGAACTCTGTCTTAAATGTCAAAATCCGGACATAATTCAATCGAATTTGAGAAAATTGGCGTCACGTTTTGAATTTTCATAAGGAGATAGGACGGGTGAAGTACAGATATAATGCTGAGTAACATTTTAGACATCTCCTTTAATGACTGAGGTCAGGCTATGACTCTAAATAAATGCCACAGAATGCCCCAATCCGACGGTTGAATCTCATACTCTCTGATGTGGCGGCAAACCCTAAAACCTAAGCATGTCGCTCACTGTGTATGTTACTACTGCTGCATTTTGTTTTGTTTCAGTTGAGTTCTAATGTCCCTAAAGTTGAGACTTTTTTGCATAATATGCTTTTGAATCCCGGAAATATTTGGTCGAAACATGTTAAAAATGGAACAAATTCTTTGTATTTAAATCTGAGGAAATTTTATGATTTGATCTTCTATCTTTGCTGACAACCTCCACTAAACCGAACCCCACACTATCTAATACAACTGTAAAACTACCTGGTTCATTCCAAAAATTAACAGTAATTTGACGTCACCAAAGGAGCTTCGTCTGCATCACTAGGTAAATTTGGATCTGAAAGGAAATTTTCGTCCCATACTCTGAGAAGTTATCGACCCAGAATATGATATCAGTAAGGAGGAAATGTGCTGTTCTCTTACTGAAAAAAATTGTCCAAAGTAGCAACCAATCCAAAGAAATTACGAAATATTGCTTTCTGTATTTGTCATGATGAAACTACAAACATTTGAGACTGACCTCCGAATCGTTATCAAAAGAATCAGTTTTGGATTACATTGTAACAGTGCGAGCTACATCTAGGAGGGTGTGAGACTGAAATAACACGAAGACGTCCACATCGATTTCAAACTATTCTATACATCTGAAATTCACTTCATTGAGTGACGTGAATATCCAAACACGTCTGACTACAATTAAAGACGTAGTCCTGTGTCATTTTAATCTACATGGGTCATATTTTAGTCAATCGAGAATCATGAAACACAATTGTGAACTTTACACTGTCTTCTTTCACAACACCCTCATCATATTTATCTCAGTAGTCACATGCCGGCTGGTAAAAAAAAAACCTGTATCTACATCTGTTTGAAAACAATCTTTCATTTAACTCCCTTGACAAGATAAAAATGCTGCTGGAAGACCATATTGATCATTTATTTCCAGATGTTCAATGGAGAAATCGAAAACTCAAAGTGCAAAGTTGAACAGGATTGACAGAAATGGTATGAGAACCTGGCTCTTGACAACAGTACCGAATGTTTAGGTTCTG
>NW_025184531.1:1507-2757 GCF_004010195.1 Chiloscyllium plagiosum | reverse complement strand
TCTCTGAATTAAAGAAATCGAGTCGGGGTGAAGACGGGAGAGACATCATTACCGACAATGCTACTTTTTTGCCCCTTTTTTGTGGTTATCGGCTTTATACGTACTGCCTTGACAAAAAAATGGAATTATTTAGTATATCGGTCAGTTACGTATTGTGTGGGGCCTTTTCTTTGACTGCTGTCCTTTTGTTTTTGGATTGGGGGTGGCTATACCTGTGCTTAAGATGTATGGAGAAGGGGTGTGGGGAGATGGGTAACCGTTGTTAACTCTCAGAATGTAAATAACATGTTTTTTTTCAATCTGTGAATTGCCTGGCGTTTGGGGCACAGCCTCAGTGGAAAGGAGCCAGGATGGTGGCAATGCTGGGGTTTGGGGAGTGGGTAAGAGATCTCTACATAATTGGGGGTTATTCGAGCGTTTGCTTAAGTTATATGTGGTGGTGAGATTTTTATTTATCATAGTTTTTAATCGGAGCAGTTTTTAGACTTTATAGAGTTAATGTCTTTGTTGCTCACTGCACCTCAGATAAGCTTCCTCCTCGTGGGAAACCACGGGCTACCCTGCATGACCATGGTTACTTATTCGTTCCGGTGGTACACCTGGAATGTAAAAGGGAGCCATTCCCCCGTTAAAAAGAAAGAAGGTGCTGTCAAGCCTCAGGAAGGAAAATGTGGACATCGCCCTGCTGTAGGGGACACATTTAACTGATAAGGATCATCTGAAACTGCAGCAAGGAGGTTATGACAGGGTATTCTTCTCCTCCTTTAGCTCCAACTGTAGAGGAGTAGCTATACTGGTAAGAAGGAACTTCCCTTTGCAGATAATTGAACAAATTAAGGACAAACATGGACTGTCCGTCATTCTTAAAGCTCTAATACATGGAGAAGAGTATGGCGTCCTGAATGTGTATTGTCCCCCCGGTGCACCCTCTTAAATTTCTAATTGATGCAGTTGCTAAATTAATGAGTCTTGGGGTACGCCGCATGGTCATTGGAGAGGATTTTAATCGCCTAATAGATCCCGAGGGAGACAGGGTGCCAAGGGGCCAGACAGGTACACCTGCGCAACCTGAGCAGTTGGTGGGCATGTGCGAGGAGTTGGGATTAGTGGATGTGTGGAGGCACCTCCACCCTAATGGAAGAGACTTTACTTTCTCTCCCAACCCACACAAGTACCACATGGGAACTGACACTTTTTAATGCCATTGGATTGCTTGGACAGAACATTGGCTTGTGAAATTGGCAATATAG
>NW_025184531.1:0-1389 GCF_004010195.1 Chiloscyllium plagiosum | reverse complement strand
ACCCTGCACCTCCCTGGTATAAACGCTGAACAGGTTTCCTGTTGAATACGCCTATGAAAATACAGGAGTTGCAGGAAGCAATAAAGCATCTCCAAGGTGGCAAAGCACTGGGGTCAGATGGATTCCCAAGTGAATTCTATAAGCAATTCATAAATGTGTTGGTGGAGCCACCTCTGAGGATGTATAGCTATTCATATGCACAGGATTATCTTCCGCCCTCTCTTAGGGAGGCTAATATCTCCCTCATTTTAAAGAAGGAGAAAGAGCCCAAAGAATGTGCTTCATACAGACCCATTTCACTGTTGAATGTAGATTTTAAAATTCTACCCAAGACGCTGGCCCTGAGGTTGGAAAAGGTGTTGTTTTGTATTGTGAAAGAAGATTAGATGGGTTTTGTTAAGGGCCGTAGCTCCTCCAACAATATCAGGAGGGTACTGAACATGGTGTAGGTATGCCAGCAAAGGTAGATCCTGGGTTCAGTGGCCTCCCTAGATGCAGAAAAGGCATTTGACCAGATAGAATGGCTATACCTGTTTGGGGTCCTCAAGCGCTTTGGTCTGGGGACAACCTTTGCTTGATGGGTGGTGGTGTTGTATAATGATCCAAAGGCAGCAGTCATCACAAACGGCAATACGTCAGATAACTTTAAACCTGGGAGAGATAGTCGACAGGGGTGTCCTCTTTCACCGCTGCTATTTACCTTGGCAATTGAGCCATTAGCTGAGGCTATCAGGAGGGACCCTGAAATAGTGGCGCCAGGAGTGGGAATGGGGGAACATAAGATTACCCTATATGCTGATGATGTTCTTTTGTTCTTGGCCAATCTGGAGGAGTCCGTTCCTCGATTGATTCAAACAATTAATTTATTTGGCTGGTTTTCGGGCTGCAAGATCAAATTTACAAAATCAGAAGCTATGCCGATGGGGGAGGGGAAGAATTAGTGGAGGTGCCTGATCTGAAGGAGGGAATGCAGTTCCTGTTTAGATCGTCAAAAGGGTTTTTGTATTTGGGAATTTTTATTACCCTGCCTTTCACCAGCTATATAAAGGTAACTATGTACAATCACTGGAGAGGATAAAGCAGGATTTGCAACGATGGGACGGATGACCGTTATCATGGTTCGGCCGAATAGCCCTGATTAAAATGAATGTTCTTCCTCGCCCGTTGTACACCATGAGAATGCTCCTGTTGTTGCTACCCAGATGAGTATTACGGAGGTTCAATGGTTGGCTCGGTTCTTTTATTTGGTGTCGCAGCCGCCCCCTCATTAAGTTTACCAAATTTCAGCTCTCACAGGGTGAGAAAGAGTGGACCTTTTGGACTTGAAGAGCTATCAAATAAGCGCTTTCTTAGCACATGTGTGTGACTGGGCACGAGGGGACTCGGGTC
>NW_025184530.1:0-2757 GCF_004010195.1 Chiloscyllium plagiosum | reverse complement strand
CAGCATGTTTTTGAATGTTTATATACTGTAGGACGTTACAGAGTGTTTTTGATTGGTTCTATACTGGAGAAGGTTACAGAGTGTTTTTGCAGTTTTATACACCATAGGAGGTTACAGTGTGTTTTTGAAGGTTTATATACTATAGGAGGTTACAGTGTCTTTTTGAATGTTTATATACTGTTGGAGGATACAGTGAGTTTTTGAATGTTTATATACTGTAGGAGGTTACAGATTGTTTTTGTATGTTTATATTCTGTCGGAGGTTACAGCGTGCTTTTGAATGTTTATATACTGTAGGAGGTTACAGTGTGTTTTTGAATGTTTATATACTGTTGGATGTTACAGAGTGTTTTTGAATGTTTTTATTCTGTAGGAGGTTACAGTGTGTTTTTGAATGTTTACATAATGTAGGAGGTTACAGTGTGTTTTTGAATGTTTATATACTGTTGGATGTTACAGAGTGTTTTTGAATGTTTTTATACTGTCAGAGTTTACAGCGTGTTTTTGAGTGTTTATATACTGTAGCAGGTTACAAAGTGTTTTTGAATGTTTATGTACTATTGGAGGTTTCAGCGTGTTTTTGAATGTTTACATTATGTCGGAGGTTACAATGTGTTTATATACTGTCGGAGGTCTACAGGGTGGTTTTGAATTTTTATATACTGTAGGAGATTACAGTGTGTTTTTGAATGTTTACATACTGTGGTTGGTTTGAGTGCTGTTGAATGTTTATATACAGGAGGAGGTTACAGAGAGTCTTTGAATGTTTACATACAATAGGGGGTTACAGTGTGTTTTTGGATGTTTATTTACTGTAGGAGGTTACAGGGTGGTTTTGAATGTTTCTATACTGTAGGAGGTTACAGAGTTTTTTGAATGTTTATATACAGAAGGAGCTTACAGCCTGTTTTTGAATATTTATATACTGTAGGAGGTTACAATGTGTTTTTGAATGGTTATATACTGTAGGAGGTTACACCATGTTTTTGAATGTTTATATACTGTAGGAGGTAACTGCGTGTTTTTGAAAGTTTATAAACAGTAGTAGGTTCCAGAGTGTTTTTGAATGTTTATATACTGTAGGAGATTACAGTGTATTTTTGAATCTTTATATACTGTCAGAGGTTATGAGTGTTTTTGAATGTTTATATACTCTAGGACGTTACAGAGTGTTTTTGAAGGATTATATACTGTAGGCGGTTACATTGTGCTTTTGAATGTTTATATATTGTTGGAGGTTACAGTGTGTTTTTGAATGTTTATGTGCAGTTGGTGGTTACAGAGTGTTTTTGAATGTTTATATACTGTAGGACGTTACAGAGTGTTTTTGAAGGATTATATACTGTAGGCGGTTACAGTGTGCTTTTGAATGTTTATATATTGTCGGAAGTTACAGTGTGTTTTTGAATGTTTATGCGAAGTTGGTGGTTACAGTGTGTTTTTGAATCTTTATATACTGTCGGAGGTTATGAGTGTTTTTGAATGTTTATATATTGTAGGACGTTACAGAGTATTTGTGAAGGATTATATACTGTCGGCGGTTACAGTGTGTTTTTGAATGTTTATATACAGTAGGTGGTTACAGAGTATTTTTGAATGTTTTTATACTGTAGGAGGTTGCATCATGTTTTTGAATATTTATATACTGTTGGAGGTTACAGAGTGTTTTTGAATTTTCAGACTGTAGGAGGTTACAGAGTGTTTTTGAATGTTTATGTACTGTTGGAGTTTACAGCGAGTTCTGAATGTTTATATACTGTAGGATATTACAGAGTGTTTTTGAATGTTTATATACTGTAGGAGGTTACAGAGTGTTTTTGAATGTTTATATAGTGTAGGAGGTAACAGCGTGTTTTTGAATGTTTATATACTGTAGGAGGTTACAGCGTGTTTTTGAATGTTTATATACTGTAGGAGTTTACAGAGTGGTTTTGAATGTTTATATACTGTAGGAGATTACAGTGTGTTTTTGAATGTTTACATACTGTAGGTGGTTACAGAGTGTTTTTGAATGTTTATATACTGTCGGACGTTACAACGTGTTTTTGAATGTTTAAATACTGTAGGAGGTTACAGTGTGTTTTTGAATGTTTTTATACTGTAGGAGGTTACAGTGTGTTTTGGAATGTTTATATACTGTAGGAGGTTACAGTGTGTTTTGGATGTTTATATATTGTAGGATGTTACAGATTGTTTTTGAATGTTTATATACAGTAGGAGGTTACAGTGTGTTTTTGACTGTTTATATACTGTAGGAGGTTACAGATTGTTTTTCAATCATTATAGACTATAGGAGGTCACAGCGTGTTTTTGAAAGTTTACATACAGAAGTAGGTTACAGAGAGTTTTTGAATGTTTTCTTACTGTAGGAGGTTACAGCGTGTTTTTGAATGTTTATGTACAGTTGGTGGTTACAGAGTGTTTCTGAATGTTCATATACTGTAGGAGGTTACAGAGTGTTTTTGAAGGTTTATATACTATAGGAGGTTACAGTGAGTTTTTGAATGTTTATATACTGTAGGAGGTTACAGTGTGGTTTTGAATGTTTATATACTGTAGGAGGTTACAGAGGGTTTTTGAATGTTTATATACTGTAGGAGGTTACAGTGTGGTTTTTAATGTTTATATACTGTAGGAGGTTACAGAGTGTTTTTGAATGTTTATATTCTGTCGGAGGTTACAGCGTGTTTTTGAATGTTTATATACTGTAGGAGGATACAGTGAGTTTTTGAATGTTTATATACTGTAGGAGGTTAC
>NW_025184529.1:1411-2757 GCF_004010195.1 Chiloscyllium plagiosum | reverse complement strand
CAGAAATCGAAGAATCAGGATTAATGGATCTTTGTGATAAGGGTGTATCTGCTGGAGTACCACAAATATCAGTCTGATGGCATCAGGTATTCACAATCTATACTGATAGCCTGAAGGAGGGAGCTGAGTACAATATGCTTCCGAGTTTGAAGATGACACTGAGAATCAAAAGGCAGGCTGTTATTTAATGGAGAGGGCTTCCAGAAAAGGAGCAGTACAAAGGGTTTGGAGTCTTCCTGTGTATGAAATGTTACGTCAGCATGCTGATGCAGCAAGTAACTATGTTGGTACATTAGGAATTTTCCTGCGATGAATGGATTTAGTTTTAGAGAATCTCTAAAAAGGTGACGCGATCATTCATTGGGTTGAAATGTCTCCATTCTTGGGCAAAGTGTCAAACTCGAGGATATAGATTTCGAATAAGGAACATCGATTTCAATCTGAGATGCAAACCGATGTCTTCTCTCAGAAGGTAGTGAATGTCTGGAATTCCCTGACCTAGAGAGGTGTGGAAGGATACAAAGAGTCGGCAAGAAAGTGGTTGGGGCACTTTCTGGCCCTGCCTAGATTTTCCACGTACATTTCCGCAACTGCGCCTAACCATCGGGGTGGCCTTGATCTGCCCCTGTGCAGCAGGTCCGAAGGGCTGAATGGAACATCAGAACACAGGACTGAGGAACACGAGGGGGCCATTCGGCCCTTTGACACTACTTCACCAGTAAATAAGGTCGTGGCTCATCTCATTGTGGTCCCAGTTGCACTTTGCTCTCCATGCACCATTATCTCTAATTCACCAGTCTATAGACAAAGCCAGCCTCGGTATAATATAAATATCTGGCCATCCCAAATTCTGGGAAAGAGAATTCCCACTGGAATGAAATACCACTTTGTGATTTTTTTATCACTCCAGTTGTGACTGAGGATGGAGGGTGTCACTCTTTCCTTTTCTAGTCCCACTCTTCCACTGCTCACAACAAATTTTAAATGTAATCAGGTTGGTGATATGGCCGATGATAAAGGTCTCAGACTGGGTGAGTTCAGTGACAGGAACAAGTCAGGCAGATTTCTTAAGTCAACCACAGGTAACTAATAGAACTAACGGATGCACATCGTGGATCTGTGGTTAGCACTGCTACCTCCCATCGCCCAGCAGCTGTATTCAATTCCAACCTCTAGCAACTCTCTATTTGGATTTTGTACATTCTCCCCATGTCTGTGTGGGTTTCCTACCAGTGTTCCAGTTTCCTCCCACAGTCCAAAGATATGCAGCTTAGAGTGGATTAGCCATGCTAAATTTCCCATAGTGCCCAGGAATGTTAGGTTAGATAGGTTAGTCATGGGAAATG
>NW_025184529.1:0-918 GCF_004010195.1 Chiloscyllium plagiosum | reverse complement strand
CGGTGCACCCGTCAGAAGCATCGAGCATGCCTGAGGCTGTAGCTGCAACCCCCTCTGCTCGTTCCATGGACCCAGTTACTCACCAGGCCTTGGTCACTGAGTTCACCAAGTTATGTGAAATGATTGAAGCCATGATTGAAGAAGGGTTCAACAGAGGCTAGAACCACTACTACGCTCAGGCACGCTCCAAAAACATGAGCAGCAACTTGACAGCCTTGGAAATAAAATGGACGATGTCAAGCGCCGAACTGCATGACAGAGTCTGCGATAATAAATTCCTCACGAGAGAGGATCCTCACCGTTGAAAAACAGTTCCGTATCTTAATTGAACATGATGACGACCTTGGGAACAGGGGCAGGATGAAGAATGTTCACATCGTCTGTCTGCTGGCCTAGACAGCAGGTGGTCAGCCAGTGAGGATTTTTTGAGAATTGGCTGCAGCGATTCCTTCACTTCGAAACTGAAGAGGGACGGGTGAAGACTGAGACAGTTCATTGGGTTACGGTGCACAGATCAGGCTCTGACCAGCGCTCTCGCCCTGTCCTCGTGTGGTTACATAGTTATGGGGATAAACAAAGACTAATGGAAGCTTCCAGAACCCATCGGCAAAATCCAATGCCTTTAATTCACGGGCTTCAGGATTATGTCCTTTCGGAACGTTTCGGCGGCGGTGATTCGGAAAAAAAATCTTTTGATGATATCGAACATCGAACATTACAGCGCAGTACAGGCCCTTCGGCCCTCGATGTTGCGCCAACCTGTCATACCAATCTGAAACCCATCTCACCTACTATTCCAATTACGCCCATATGCTTGTCCAATGACGACTTAAATGTACTTAAAGTTGGCGAATCTGCTACCGTTACACGCAAAGCATTCCATATACTTAATACTCTCTGAGTAAAGAAACTACCTCT
>NW_025184528.1:0-2757 GCF_004010195.1 Chiloscyllium plagiosum | reverse complement strand
AAGATACATCAGTTCATTGGATCAGGTTCCAGGATTTATACACCTTCATGCATTTTAAGATGTTCAGCACCTCTGTAGGTGTAGTGGACAGCGAAGAAAATTACCTCAGATTACAATGGGATCTCGACCGGATGGGTCAATGGGCTGAGAAGTGGTAGATAGAGTTTAATTCAGATAAATGCGAGGTGCTGAATTTTGGGAATGCAAACCTTAGCAGGACTTCTACACTTAATGATAAGCTCGTGGGGAGTGTTGCTGAATAGAGACCTTGGAGTGCAGGTTCATAGCTCCTTAAAGTGGAGTCGCAGGTAGATAGGATAGAGAAGAAGGCGTTTGGTATACTTTCATTTATTGGTCAGAGTATTGAGTACAGGAGTTGTGAGGACATGTTACGGCTGTACAGGACATTGGTTAGGCCACTGTTGGAATATTGCAAGCAATTCTGGTCTCCTTCCTATCAGAACGAGGTTGTGAAACTTGAAAGAGTTCAGAAAATATTTACAAGGATATTGCCAGGGTTGGCGGATTTGAGATATAGGGCGAGGCTGAATAGGCTGGGGCTTTTTTCCCTGGAGTGTCGGAGGCTGAGGGGTGACCTTACAGAGGTTTACAAAATTATGAGGGGCATGGGATAGGGTAAATAGACAATGTCTTTTCCCTGGGGTTGGGAAGTCTAGAACTAGAGGGCATAGGTTTAGGGTGAGAGGGGCAAGTTATAAAAGAGACCTAAGGGGCAGCCTTTTCATGCAGAGAATGATACATGTATGGAATGAGCTGCCAGAGGATGTATTGGAGGCTTGTACAATTGCAACATTTAAAAGGCATTTGGATGCATATATGAACAGAAAGGACTTGGAGGGATATGAGCCGGATGCTGGCAGGTGGGACGAGATTGGGTTAGGATATCTGTTTGGCATTGGCGGTTTGGACCAAAGGGTCTGTTTCCGTGTTGTACATCTCAAAAACTCGGTAATTCGGGCACTTCTTAAGATATTACTATTTAAGTCTTCAGGTTCTGTCGCTTCTATATCCTTTCCCGAAGTAAATACTGATGCAAAAAATACATTTATCATCTCACCCATCTCCTCCAGTTTCACGCATAGATGGTCTTGCTGACCTTTAAGGGGCCCTGTTCTCTCCCTAGTTACTCGTTTGTACTTAACATATTTGTGGAATCCCTTTGGATTCTTAATCCTATTTGATTTTCCTTGAGTTTATTGCTATTGCGCTTTTTGATATTCACTTGATCCTTGCTGTCTATACCTGACATATGCTTCCTTCTTTTTCTTGACTGGAACTTCAATTTCTCCAGTCATTTAGCATTCCCCACAACTACCAGCCCAACCTTTCACCCTTACAGGAACATACTGTCTCTGCACTCTCCTTATCTCGTTTGTGATGGAATAGTCAACATTTGGCTGGATGAGTGCAGCTCCAGCCACACTTAAGAAGCTTGATATCACCCATGGAAAAGCAGCCCAGTTAATCGATACTAGATCCAGAAACACGAACTCCTTCACTACGATGCTCAGAATCATCTACTCGAAGCACTGGATAAATTCACCAAAGATCCTTCGACAGCACCTTCCAAACCCACAACCACTTCCATCCAGAAGAACGAGGGAGGCAGTTACATGGAAACATCATCACCTGGAGGTTCCCTCCAAGTCACTAATTATCCTGAATTAACAAAGCACTGTCCAGCTGTAGAATGGGCCCTTCAGCCAACGATACTGGATTGAACAAGATGCCAAATTAAATCAGTACTTTCTGCCCACCCTTTGTCCTTATCACATTATTGGTTTCATATTCATGTGCTTATCAAAACGTCCTTCAGGACCCACACCACAAATTTGAGGAACAACATCACATCTTCTGCCTGGGCAGCCTACAACCCGGAGGACTCAACACTGAACTCCCCAATTTCAAATAACCTCCCTTCATACTCCCTGACTCCATTCCCAGCACACACCCAAAACCGTGCACCTCTCCCTGCCACCAAATATATCCATTCCCCCCATTGATCAACCAGTTGATACCCTCCACCTGCCATCATCAATCTCCACTTCACCACTGTACTCACACCACTCCGTTAATCTGCAGTTCCCCCTACACACACACCCAGTCCTGATGAAGGGTTACACCAAAAACATCCACGCCTCTAACTCCTGATGTTGTCTGCCTTGCTGCGTTCTTCCAGCCTCCTGCCTGTCTACTTTGGATTCCACCATCTGCAGGCTTTTTGTCTCTAACCAATCCTGCCATCCCAGGAATCGACTTGGAAAGCCTTTGCTGCTACTCCTCAACAGCAAGCCCATCTTTTCTCAAATGAAGAGACCAAATCTGCAGACAATATTCCAGGTGGAGGCTCACCATTGCCCTATATAATTGTACCAAGAATTCCTTAGTCCTCTATTCATTCCTCTCACTCTGAAGGCAAACATACAATTCACTTTCTTTATTGCCTGCTGCAACTGTGGGCTTAATTTCAGCGTATGGTGCATACGGTCACCAGGATTTCATTACAATTTCTCCTTTCTCAATTTGCAGCCACACAAATCATAATCTGCTCACATATTTTTACTGCCAAAACATTTAACCTCACATTACCTACATGACACTTTATCTGCCAGGTAGTGGCCCACTCATTCAGCTGTCCAAACTATTGCTTGCCTTTACCAATTTGTACAACTGCCTTTTGCATCTCATACCCTCTACCTTCCTCCATAAGCCATGGTTTGGCCACTGTTCTCTTTT
>NW_025184527.1:0-2756 GCF_004010195.1 Chiloscyllium plagiosum | reverse complement strand
CGTGAGAAATTAGGAAGCCAAAAAGGGGATATGGGATACCATTGACAGAAAAGGTTAATGATAATCTAAAGGGACTTTACAACGACTTTAAGATCAAGAGAGTAACTCGGGAGAGGATAAAACATCTTAAAGATCAAGGAGGACATATTTGTGTTGAACACCAGGAGATGTGGAATTGTCTGCACCGGGCTTTTATCGAGATTCAACTCGATCTTGTATATGCCACCGTATTAGCCAATTTGATCAAGGTCTTTTTTTAAATATCAGAAAAGCTTCTTTACTGTCCACTGTGCCAACAATTTTGTTGTCATCCACAAACTTACTAACTCTGCCTTCTGTATTCCCATCCAATTCACTCATAGGAAATCACAAACAATGACAATTCAGAACCAATCTCGGTGGAACAATGCTGGTAACAGGCTTCCATTTCAAAAAGCAAACTTCCACCATGACTGTCTGTCTCGTGCCATTGCGCAAATTGAAAATGCTGGAGAGAAACTCAGCAGTATTAGAGCAGAGAAGAAAAGAATTAAAATTTTGAGTCTAACCTGATTTTCATAAAAGCTTCAGATGAGACTCGATATGTTAACTCTGTTTCTCTCTCCAGATACTGCCTCATCTGTTGCATTCCTCCACGATTTTGTGCTTGCATTTCAGATTTGCATTATCTTTAATATGTTGCTTTTCTTGATGGGTCCAGGCGTTGAACCTAATTATATTTGGACCACATGCTCCATTCCTGGTGCAACTACTTGCGCTGGTGACTCTTGCATCACACTGGACTCTGTTTCTTCTTTAAGTATAAAAAAAAGACTTTTGCCAATATCCTCTTAAATACACAAATCTCAGAAAACTTATTTTGATTTAATCCGCGTTACAGAGACAGTGCCACTTTCTAAAACAAAAATGAATAGATCAGTAATTATTAGGTTGTCTGTGCCCTTTATACATAACGTGTCTCCTGAGGATCTCGTAGCGTTCAATACGTTTCTCAGAATAATTAAAGGAAAATGTTGGTTACGCAGCCCATTGTCTCTGCAGCAGCTCGGAATGAGCGCTGTCCCCACTGTTATCACTGTCACATTACATATTTTGTTATTTGCTTCTGTTTTAATTCTGGATATCCAGTCGAGATGTAAACAAACTTATCAACCTGCATTACATGTGATCAAACATTCTGTTCACATTGTCGTTCAGCATTCCGCCTCCCAAATGTTGTCTGCTGACTTGGTCTGCAATGCATTTCATTCCATTTGTCATAAAGATTGATGGTTGGATACTCGTGATAGTGAGGTATGACTGTCATCCCCTCGAGTCTCTTCAGCCATGAAACGCAGTCCTCTCTGTCTCCTATTCAATATCATATTCATTCCATCCCTGACTCGTTAATTCATGGGTTTTAATGAACATGGTTATTGTACATTGTTATGGACAAGGGCTGATTCCTCAAAACATTTTTCAGCAAGTCGCCCAGAACGTACCATGTCACTGGGGTGGCATAGTGGTTGAGTGGTGGGCAGTGCTGCGTACCAGTACCAGGGAAACGAGTTCGATCAACGCCACCCCAACCTGCCAGCCAGCTGTCTGTGTGGAGTTTGTATATTCTCCCCTTGCCTCCATGCGTTTGCTCTGGTTTCTCCTGCAATGCCAAAAAAAGCAGATTAGGTGAATTGGCCATGCTAAATTGCCCATAGTCGTGACGGATGCGTAGATTAGGTGCATTAGTCTGGATTAAATGTGGAGGAGTAAGGGCATGGGTCTGTGTGTGGTACTCCTCGGAGGTTCAGAGTGGACTTATTCGGCCGAATGGCCTTTGACCACACTGCAGGCATTCTATTTCTTGAAGCTAAGTGTATAGTGGTTATTCCTGGAGTGAGTTAGCTGGTCAGACTGCCTAGTTATCAACAAATATAACTACATTCAAAATTACGGAACGAAACAGAACGATCCAAAAATAGAAAACCCAAATAATGTATCCTATCCGAGGAGGTGGACAGGCGATCACGACTTAATGATGCTGTTCCAAAATATATATGACAATCCCAATAAGTAAATCACTTAGCACAAAGAGTGAAAATGACGCAAACATTATAGGTTACAAAGTCAGAAATGCAGAAAGTCGGGGCTGCCATCCACTTTCAACTGTCACCAAGACTCAACTAATCCTAGAACATAATTGACCCGCGCAGCTCGAGACCTGGCCAATCCTCCTTGATTACACCTTGTTATTTTAAAGACTTGGAAGCCCTCAACCTGAGTCATTTTCTGATAGGTAAAGGCACAAAGGGACCCAATAAAACATTCAAACGTCAGACATTTTGGAACCTTGTATGATTTAGAATCCCTCTTAAAAAATCGAGGACACCTAACCAGCCTTCTGGCACGTCCCCTTTAAAAAAATAATTTTCAATGATGGTTTCGTTTTTCAAAACCTGAAAAAAGCTGTTAGTACTCCAGTACTAACGTATATCCACTGACTATAAACATGCAAGCATAAAAGTGTATAAGGATTTAGTCTGTTGCTCTTCCAGTACCAAACCTCCCAATTAGATTCTCTGCGGTATGGAAACAGGCCCTTTGTCCTAACAAGTCCACACCGCCCCTCTGAAGAGTAAACCAATCAGACCCATTCCCCTACCCCATATTTACCCCGTTTTTCCACATATCTACTCATTTGATTGTAATAACTCTTTTAGGTCATTTCTATTTTACTTAAGATGGTTACTCAATAAGTTACCCCTGACTAATGCACTTAA
>NW_025184526.1:0-2756 GCF_004010195.1 Chiloscyllium plagiosum | reverse complement strand
GATGGAGGGAGTGTGGTGGGAGTGAGGAATGCCATGTGGTGTGGGAGGGAGTGTCCCCACCCTCCGTTATACCCGAGGGAGGATAAGAACCCAGGCCCACGAGTGATTCCGAGTGGGCCTATCGGGTGAGGAGGTCCCCCTGACCTTATTGTAGCTGTCAGTAAAGGCCTGAGTCCTAGCGATGACCCCGAGCCTGGATACAGGGAGTCCGTCACTGGGCCTTGGCTCCTTGTGACTCCACACTCACTCAGGTAACCTCGGTCAGCGCAGAACCAAGAGGCTCCATCTCCGGCCTAGTGCTGATCCCTGCCTCACACTGAGAGCCTGTTCCCTCAACAAACTGGGAAATTCAGACCCAGGCTCCATCTCCGGCCTATTGTCGATCCCAGCCTTCCACTGAGAGCCTGTCCCCCCCGCAAACTGGGAAATTCAGACCCAGGCTCCATCTCCGGCCTAGTGCTGTTCCCAACCTCCCACTGAGAGCTCCTACTCCCACACACTGGGAAATCCAGGCCCAGGCTCCATCTCTGGCCTAGTGCTGATCCCAACCTCCCACTGAGAGCCTGTCCCCCCCCAGCAGAGCAAGATAGTTCAGGCCCAGGCTTCTCTTTTGGCAAGGCCGGTCGATCCTGGTTGGCTTCCAGACATACACAGGAGGGTAGGTTCTGCTCAGGCCTGGTCTCTCAGGCCGAATGCTGATCAGTCACTTGGGAAGAGGGAATGAGAGCTTTGTCCCCCTCACCAACCCCACACACACAGACCTGAGAACATCAGGCCATGCTCCACCTTCAGCCTCCCACCACGGACATCACTCCTGGCGTGAAGAATTGAGATTAGTCCCCACGTGCAGAAAATAGGAAATTTAGGCCCAGGCTCCAAGTCGGGCCTACTACTGATACACCTGCCCGTGTTAATATTAGTTCTGCCCACGACTGACGTCTCCATGACTAGAGTTGTCCAGCACAGAAACAGACCCTTCGGCCCACCCCGTCCGTGCTGACCCAGATATCCCTAACCTAACCCAGTCCCCGTTTGCCAGCACTTGGCCCCTATCCCTCTAAACCCTTCCTGTTCCCCTCCCCATCCACCTTTTCAATGTTGGCATTGCCCCAGCCCCCACCACTTCCTCTGGCAGCCCGGCCCACACACGCACCACCCTCTGGGGGAAAACGTTACCCCTTTTCAATCTTTCCCCTCTCCCGCTGAACCCCTCTCGTTGTGGGCACTCCCTCCCTCTCTCTGCCCCAACAGGATCTCACCGACCTGGAAGAATAATAGGGTGGTTATGGTCGGGGGTTTTAACTTTCCAAATCATGTCCCACAAACTTGATTGAGTTTTTTTTGAGGAAGTAACAAAGGGGATTGATGAGGGCAGAGCGGTAGACGACCTGGAAGAATAATAGGGTGGTTATGGTCGGGGGTTTTAACTTTCCAAATCATGTCCCACAAACTTGATTGAGTTTTTTTGAGGAAGTAACAAAGGGGATTGATGAGGGCAGAGCGGTCGATGTGATCGATATGGACTTCAGTAAGGCGTTCGACAAGGTTCCCCATGGGAGACTGGTTAGCAAGGTTAGATCTCAAGGCCCCCTCATGATGTTATAAACCTCTATAAGGTCACCTCCTCAGTCTCCGACGCTCCAGGGAAAACAGACCCAGCCTCTCCAACATCCTCGTAAATCTTTTCCGAACCCTTTCCCAACATCCTTCCTGTCGCGGGGAGAGCGGAATTTGACGCAGTATTCCAAACGCGGCCTCACCAATACGGCCGCCAACATGGCGTCCCTGCGTTAAAATGGCCCCTCAGCTGCCCGTTCCCCTCCTGATGTGTTCACGTCCCTCCCGCGCCTCCTCACTGTCACCCCTCGCTGCATCGAATTTCTGCTCAGGACTCAAACCGCGATCGATCGACGGAGGGAGTGTTTTCTTCTGGAGAGCGTAATCCACAATACCTCACCGTCGCTCAGAGCCCCGTCGTCTCACGTCGCTGAGCTGCAGATTACAGCCCCCGGGCCAGTGAATCTGCCAAATTGAGGCCCAGGCTCCCGCCAGGGCCTAGTAAATTCAGCTGGCTGAGAGAGGGCCTAGCGCGCCTCTAGGAGCCTGACTGGGTGTGTTGCCAGCGGCAACCGCATGGTTCTCACAACGAGGTCGTCAAAGTGAGGTCAATAATTGACAAGGACAACTTTAAATAAAGTTTATTTACTCTCTGGTGGCAAATTGGTGAAAATACGTACAATGGATTTTCATTAAGCCACACATGAGAAAAATCCTGACAATCGACAAAATGTTACAGATTAATCACACCGAGAAAGGGGGTGGGAGGGGGGACTGAGAGACACCAGTCAGTGTACAGATATCTCCCTGAGAGAGAGAGAGGGGACTGAGGGACACCAGTCAGTGTACAGATATCTACCTGAGAGCGGGGGAAGTGTGTATGTAACAGGACATGGTCCAGCGAGGGGATTGATTTTGTGCGGCACTCCGACCGTCCCTGAGAGATCGGGTAGGGTCGGGGGGGGATTTCCGCTCAGGCGGATTGTGCGGCGATCAGGGAAGATTTGTTCGGTCGGTGTGCCCTGAAATCCACAGGCAGCGATGCTCAGGGGAGCAGGAAGGTTGGGGTTATCCTGTCGCCGGTCTCCTCGATAGGTCCTGAGGGCAAACAAGAGAGAGAGGGTGGGCAGAGGATAAACCAGGATACACCGCTCTGTCTCTGGATTAGGGGGACAGTGTAGAGGGAGCTTTACTCTGTA
>NW_025184525.1:0-2756 GCF_004010195.1 Chiloscyllium plagiosum | reverse complement strand
GTTTAAAATGGAACTGGATAGGTATATAAATAGGAATGGATCAGAGGGATGTGGGCCGGTGGGACGAGATCAGATTAAGATGTCTGATTGGCATGGATAAATTGGACAAAAAGGATCTGTTTCCACTCTGCATGACTCTCTTATTCTCACAGCGGGCTGTGGAAGAATTCTAAAAGGGCCATTCGAATGGGAATTCTATTCCCCGGAAGTTAGTTAAAGATTTCACCGAGAACTGAGTTACAGATAATGGGACACAGACAGGAAAGTGAGGCTGAGACCATAATCTGATCAGCCACAATCTGAATGCCTGGTGGAGAAGGCTCAAATTCTCTAATGACCCACGCATTCTCCTCAGTATCATGTTTCTGTGTTCCATTCAACCCCTCCAGCCTGCTAGACCGGCGCAGTCGGAGTCCACTTACTGTTAGAGCATGGTGCACAGAAACAGTCCCTCAAGACTGTCCCACATGGATGGGAGATTTGGAAAATATAAATGGAAGACCCAGGCTGGATATGAAAGAGGTCGCTCGTCTCTCTTTACAGAGCTCCCCCTCTCTGTATCTTGTGCTTCATTTGTTGATCATGTTGTAGACCCAGATTCACTGTGAATACAGCCCCCTAATCTCACCCAGCGAAGGCTCACACAATCCGCGGGTCTTCCTAATTGTAACATTCCATAAAAAGACCTTCCAGGAAAATAACACACACTAACTTTCCAATAACAGAATGGGAGAACATCAGAAACAGGGACAGGT
This sequence comes from Chiloscyllium plagiosum, assembly GCF_004010195.1. Classification (NCBI taxonomy): domain Eukaryota; kingdom Metazoa; phylum Chordata; class Chondrichthyes; order Orectolobiformes; family Hemiscylliidae; genus Chiloscyllium; species Chiloscyllium plagiosum. Next base: position 2,001 of record NW_025184525.1, on the reverse strand, counting down.
CATTCCCATCCCAAGCCTGTCTTGCCCTTCACTAAGATCAAGGCTGACCTGCTCCAAGTCTCAAATCTTCCTCAATGTCCAAGTCTTCTTGAGCACTTCCATAGAACACAGAACAAAGAACAGGACTGATTTGGAGATGTCAGTGTTGGACTGGGGTGTACTAAGTTAAAAATCACACAACACCAGGTTATAGTCCAACAGGTTTAATTGGAAACACACTAGCTAGCGGAGCTTCAATCCTTCATCAGGTGATAGTGGAGGGATCGATCATAACACAGAATTTATAGCATAAATTTACAGTGTAATGTAACTGAAATTAAACATTGAAGAATTGATTGTCTGTTAAGCCTTTCATCTGTTAGACTACCATAATAGTTTCACTTCTTTCACATGTAAATCACAAAACTTTTTTTTTAAGTTGTATTCTCAGGTTAGCTGTTAATATTGGTGATAGCGAGACAATATGTTGAAGGTGTTGGTTCCCTGTGTTCTCTGTCTATACAATGATGTTTAGATTGATTGTAATCTAAAAAGTGACATAACGGAGTTTTACATGAATTCATGCAGTTTTTGAGCTCGCAGTTCTACATGAATTCATGCAGTTTTTGAGCGCAGAGTTCTACATGAATGCATGCAGTTAGGACCTTCAGCCCTTGACGTTGTGCCTTTTATCCTACTTTAAGATCAGACTAACCTACATGCTTCCGTTCACTTTGTCCCATGTGCCTATCCAAGAGTCTCTTAAGTTTCCCTCACGTATTTGACTCTACTACCACCGCTGGCAGTGCATTCGACACACCCACCACTCTCTGTGTAAAGAACCTACCTCTGATATCTCCCCTAAACCTTCCTCCAATTACCTTAAAATTATGCCACCTCGTGATAGACATTTCTGCCATGGGAAAATGTTTCTGGCTATTCACTCTCTCTATTCCTCTCATCATCTTCTACACCTCTATCAAGTCAACTCACATCTATGTTTTCCTCCAGTGAGAAAAAAAACCTCCCTCCCTGACGGTTTCTTGAAAGCACCTGCCCTCCAATCCGGCAGCATCCTAGTTAATCTCCTCTTTACCCTCTCTAAATCTTCCTTATCCTTCCTATCATGAGGAGACCAGAACTGAACACAATATTCCCTGTGCGGTCTGAGTAGGGCTCTATTGAGCTGCAGCATAACCCCTTGGCTCTTAAACTCAATCCCCCTGCAACTGATAGTCAACATACCATTCGCCTTCCTAACAACCCGATCAACTTGGGTAGCAACTTTGTGTGATCTTTGGACATGGATCCCAATATCCCTCTGTTCGTCCACACTGACAAGAATCCTGCCTTTAACCATGTATTCTACATTCACATTCGAGCTTGCAAGGTGAATCACTTCCGTTTGAACTCCATTTGCCAATTCTCAAACCAGCTCTGCATCCTGTCAATGTCCCGTTGCAACCTACAATAGCCCTCCATGTTCTGTACCACTGCAACCACCTTTGTGTCATCGGCAGACTTACTAGCCCACTCTTCAACACCCGTATCCAAGTCATTTATAGAAGTGACAAAGAGCAGAGGTCCCAGGACTGATCACTGCGGGACACCACTGGTCCCTCTCAGTGATCTAGCTTTCCTAACTCTCTGTGTAAGAGAATTCCTGATATTCACTACCCTCGGTTTGAAGAAATCCTTCTCTGCTTCTGCACCATGACCTATTGATAAGAACAAAAGAGGTAACGCTGGGGCTCAGGTAAGAGAGACTGGCCCTGAACTCAAGGCAGTATTTGACTGAGGATGACATCAAGGAGCCTGAACAAAATCACATTAATTAGAATTAATTATGACCTCTACACTTTTTGGAGTCATTCACAACACAGGGGAAGATGATTATCATTTGGTCGGCAACAATCATCTCAGCCATGGGACACATCTGCAGGAGATCCTCAGCGTGGCTTCCTCAGCCCAAGCATCTCCAGTTTGTCATCATAGAGTCCCTACAGTGTGGAAGGAGGCTCT
>NW_025184524.1:0-2756 GCF_004010195.1 Chiloscyllium plagiosum | reverse complement strand
TGTTAGTTACTTTTGGCTGACTAAAGAAATCTGACTGACTTGTTCCTGTCACTGAACCTGACTCAGTCTGTGACCTTTATCATCGGACATATCACCAACCTGGTTATATTTAAAATTTGGTGTGAGCAGTGGAGGAATGGGACGTGAAAAGGAAACAGTGGCATCCTCCAACCTCCGTCAGAACAGGAATTAGGAGAACTGCACAAAGTGGGATTTCAGTCAAGTGGGAATTCTCTTTCCCAGAAGTTTGGATGGCTGGATCTTTATATTATATCGAAGCTGGCTTTATCTGATTTTCCATGGACAGGTGAATCAGGGATAATGGTACATGGAAAGAAAAGTGCAGCTGGGATCACAATGAGATGAGCCATGACCTTATTTACTGGTGGAGTAGTGTGAAAGGGCCGAATGGCCCACTTTGCCCCTCAGGCCCGATGTTCTGATGTTCCATTCAGCCCTTTGGACCTGGTAAACAGGGGCAGATCGAGGCCACTCCGATGGTTAGGTGTAGTTTTTGAAATGTACTTAGAAAATCCAGGCTGGATCAGGAAGTGACCACCATCCCCACCCCCCAGTCCCTGTTTCCAGGCTTCTCCTCGCTGTACCTTCTGCTCCAGATGTGGGTCATGTTGCAGACCCAGATACGCTGGGAATACAGCCACATACCCCACCCGGGGTTAACAAAACAAATCCCCTGCTCTCCCTGAATGCAACATTGTACAACACGATTTCCAGCAAAATAACCCGTTACTTTCCAAAAGCATGACATGTGAAATTAATAAATAGGAACAGGAGTAGGTCAATCGGTCCCTCAAGCTAAATCTGTCAAATGATAGAACTTGGCTGATCCACCCCAGGCCTCAACTCCACTATCTTGCCGACTCCTTGTATCCCTCCACACCTCTCTGGTTAGGGAATTCCAGATATTCACTACCTTCGGAGAGAAGCCATGACTCTGCATCTCAGATTGAAATCGATTTTCCATATTCGGTATCTATATCATCGAGTTTGACAGCTTGCTCAAGAATGGAAAAAACTTCTCAACATCTACCTTCTCCAATCCCTTCTGTGTCTTGTAGGTTTCAGCAGGATCACTCCTCATTCATTTAAACCCCAATGAGTTATCGCTTCACCATTTTAGAGATTCTAAGTAACTCAACCCTTTCATCCCAGGAAACAGCCTAATGTACCAACCTGCTGCATCAGCATGCTGACTTTATACACAGGAAGACTCCAATACCTTTACTGTTCCTTTTCTGGAAGTCCTCTCCATTAAATAACAGCCTGCCTTTTGATTCTCAGTGTCATCCTCAAACTCGGATGTATATTGCACTCAGCTCCCTCCTTCAGGCTGTCAGCATAGATTGTAAATAACTGATGCCATCAGACTGATATTTGTGGTACTCCAGCAGATACACCTTTAACATAAAGATCCATTAATCCCGACTCTCTGATTTCTGTGTTAACCAATCATCATCCCATGTTAATACAGTATCCGATGTCCTGGAGCTTCTGTTTTGTGTAAGACCTTTTGTTTTGTAATACCTTGTGGAAAATCTCTGGAAAGCCTGGTGTCTACCAGATCCCCTTTATCAAGTCCGCTTGTTACATTAACAGGCGTCTCCAGAAAAACCTTGCATGATTTTACAGGGCAAAATATCATTTCCCTTTCACAAAACCACACTGTCTCTGCGTGAAGCTTTTCTAAATGCCCATATGTTTGCCAAAATGAGTTTTAAATGTTGTAGCTGTCCTTGCATCTCCCACTCTTCCTCTGGAAGCTCATTCCATTCCCCCACCACCTTCTGTGTAAAAACGCTGCCCTTTCGTCCCTTTTAAATCTACCTCTTTCACCTTAAACCTATTCCCTCTATGTTTGGATTCCCCTATCCTGTGGAAAAGACCTTGGCTATTCACCCTATCCATATCACTCATGATTTTATAAGTTTTATGTCAGTCCTCAATATCCTACACTCCATCTGATGCTAACTTCAAGAACATGCGTTTAAAGATAAGCACTGCAAAACTGAAGCAATATTAAAAATAACAGGTAACCAATACTCAGCACAAACGTCATACTGTGATTTGTTTTTCTCCATGTTACAATACTAAGGCAGCATGAAACGCTTACTAGTGCCAAAAGAAGTCAAGCACCTGAATTCCTTTATCTGAAGGGGGTAATGATCACGACAGTGAAAACGTATCTGTGGCCAGATTTATATAATACCACATTGTCAACATTCTCCCTCCTGGCCTCCGTATGACTTTGTGTGATTGTGTCTTCTTTATCTTGCATTCAATAGAGAGAACCCCTTTCCCCCATTCACACCCCAAATTCGACCCATTATACAGAATCTTTTCTTTCACCACTGCTAAAAGCGTGTTTTTCTTTTGCCACACGCTCTTTTCTCTGTCATCCATCCTCCACCTCTGGCAAGGGACTAAAAGACCATTTTGCAATTGTATTCAGTTTTGAAGAATTGTCACACTGGACTGCAAACGCTAACTCTGTTTCTCTCTCTCTGCAGATGTTGACAGGCCTGCTGAGTTTCTCCAGAAATGAATAGGCGCAGAACAATTTTTCAATTAAATCAATAATTATGGATACTGGAAATAAAAATAAAAAAAACATTTGTAGAAGGATCACTGGACCTGAAAGTTTAACTCTGCATTCACTGCAGAAAATTCTGCAACATCTTTCGCAATTTCTTCAGCAATTTCTATTTTTGAACAATTTCCAACGACATATTGTCAAA
>NW_025184523.1:0-2756 GCF_004010195.1 Chiloscyllium plagiosum | reverse complement strand
CTCATTCCCCTCACACTGCTCCAGGTCTCATTCTCCTCATACTGCTCCAGGTCTCGTTCCCCTCACGCTGCTCGAGGTCACATTTCCCCTCACACCGCTCCAGGTCTCATTCCCCTCACATTGCTTCAGGTCACAATTCCCCTCACACTGCTCCAGGTCTCATTCCCCTCAGACTTATCCAGGTCTCGTTCTCCCTCACACTGCTCCAGGTCTCATTCCCCTCACACTGCTCCAGGGCTCATTCACCTCACACTGCTCCAGGGCTCATTCCCCTCACACTGCTCCAGGTCTCAATCCCCTCACACTGCTCCAGGGCTCATTCCCCTCACACTGCTCCAGGTCTCATTTCCCTCACCCTGCTCCAGGTCTCGTTCCCCTCACACTGCTCCAGGTCCCATTCCCCTCACACTGCTCCAGGTCTCATTCCCCTCACACTGCTCCAGGCCTCATTCACCTCACACTGCTCCAGGTCTCATACTCCTCACACTGCTCAAAGTCTCATTCCCCTCACACTGCTCCAGGTCTCATTCCCTCACACTGCTCCAGGTCTCGTTCACCTCACACTGCTCCTGGTCTCATTCCCCTCACACTGCTCCAGGTCTCATTCCCCTCAACTGCTTCAGGTCTCGTTCCCCTCACACTGCTACAAGTCTCATTCCCCTCACACTGCTCCAGGTCTCATTTCCCTCACACTGCTCCAGGTCTCGTACACCTCACAGTGCTCCAGGTCTCATACTCCTCTCACTGAACCCGGTCTCATTCCCCTCACACTGCTCCCGGTCTCATTCCCCTCACACTGCTCCAGGTCTTATTCCCCTCACAGTGCTCAAAGTCTCATTCCCCTCACACTGCTCCAGGTCTCATTCCCCTCACACTGCTCCAAGTCTCATTCCCCCCACACTGCTCCAGGTCTCGTTCCCCCTCACACAGCTTCAGGACACATTTCCCCTCACACTGCTCCAGGTCTCATTCCCTTCAGACTTATCCAGGTCTCGTTCCCCTCACACTGCTCCAGGTCACATTCCCCTCACACTGCTCCAGGTTTCATTCACCTCACACTGCTCCAGGACTCATTTCCCTCACCCTGCTCCAGGTCTCGTTCCCCCTCACACTGCTCCAGGTCCCATTCCCCTCACACTGCTCTAGGTCTCATTCCCCTCACACTGCTCTAGGTCTCATTTCCCTCACCCTGCTCCAGGTCTCGTTCCCCCTCACACTGCTCCAGGTCCCATTCCCCTCACACTGCTCTAGGTCTCATTCCCCTCACACTGCTCCACGCCTCATTCACCTCACCCTGCTCCAGGTCTCGTTCCCCCTCACACTGCTCCAGGTCCCATTCCCCTCACACTGCTCCAGGTCTCATTCCTCACACTGCTCCAGGTCTCATTTCCCTCACCCTGCTCCAGTTTTCATTCCCCTCACACTGCTCCAGGTCTCATTCACCTCACACTGCTCCAGGTCCCATTCCCCTCACACTGCTCCAGGTCTCATTCCCCTCAGACTTTTCCAGGTCTCGTTCCCCTCACACTGCTCCAGGTCTCATTCCCCTCACACTGCTCCAGGTCTCATTCCCCTCACACTGCTCCAAGTCTCACTCCCCCCACGCTGCTCCAGGTCTTGTTCCCCCTCACACGGCTTCAGTACACATTTCCCTTCACACTGCTCCAGGACTCATTCCCCTCACCCTGCTCCAGGTCTCATTCACCTCACACTGTTACAGGTCTCGTTCCCCTCACACTGCTCCAGGTCCCATTCTCCTCACACTGCTCCAGGGCTCATTCACCTCACACTGCTCCAGGTCTCATTTCCCTCACCCTGCTCCAGGTCTCGTTCCCCTCACACTGCTCCAGGTCTCATTCCCCTCACAATGCTCCAGGTCTCGTTCCCCCTAACACTGCTCGAGATCTCATTCCCCTCATACTGCTCCAGATCTCATTCCCCTCACACAGCTCCAGGTCTCATTCCCCTCACACTGCTCTTGGTCTCATTCCCCTCATACTACCCCTGGTCTCATTCCCCTCATACTACTCCTGGTCTCATTCCCCTCATACTGCTCCAGGTCTCATTCCCCTCACACTGCTCCAGGTCTCGTTCCCCTCACACTGCTCCAATTCTCATTCGCGTCACACTGCTCCAGGTCTCATTCCTCTCGGACTGCTCCAGGTCACAGACCCCTCACACTGCTCCAGGTCTCGTTGCCCTCACACTGCTCCAGGGCTCATTTCCATCTCACTGCTCCAGGTCTCATTCCCCCCACACTGCTCGAAGTCTCGTACCCCTCACACTGCTCCAGGTCTCATTCCCCTCACACTGCTCCAGGTCTCATTCCCCTCACACTGCTCCAGGTCTAATTCACCTCACCCTGCTCCCGGTCTCATCCCCCTCACACTGCTCCAGGTCTCATTCCCCTCACACTGCTCCAGGTCTCATTCCCCTCACACTGCTCCAGGTCTCATTCCCCTCACACTGCTCCAGTCTCATTCCCCTCATACTAATCCTGGTCTCATTCCCCTCACACTGCTCCAGGTCTCATTCACCTCAAAATGCTCCAGGTCTCATTCCCCTCACGCTGTTCCTGGTCTCGTCCCCCCTCTCACTGCTCCAGGTCTCATATCCCGGACACACTGCTCCACGTCTCATTTCCCCCTCACACTGCTCGAAGTCTCATTCCCCTCACAGTGCTCTAGGTCTCATTCCCCTCACACTGCTCCAGGTCTCATTCCCCTCACACTGCTCCAGGTCTCATTCGCCTCACA
>NW_025184522.1:1431-2756 GCF_004010195.1 Chiloscyllium plagiosum | reverse complement strand
AGAGCTTTCTTATCAGATACAAAGGCAACGACGAAATTAACATGTCTAGACGGATTTTTTTACCGTTTCCTGTACATTTTCAATAAGGAAACCAAATTTTGCTCTATACTTCTGTTCAATTTCCTTTGCTAGAAATGGGAAATCACTTCTCATTGATTTACTCAATACCGTAATTGAGAAAGAAAAGCACGAGATCCATGTGAATGGCCGAAGTCAGGTGCAGTGAAGTCAGGAAGGGATGAAATGTTTTGTAAATAAAGTTATCCGACAGCATCAGAGCACACTTTCAGTGGGACATGATCAAGTTTAAACTGAGGTTAATCGAATGAGACAAAATATACTTGGATCGTAAACAGAGTCCAAGTCGCAATTAACATTTCTAGGATGAGGTTTTAATCGTTTTCCGGCATTTCTATGGTGGAGAATGATATTATCTCTCTCTATTTCTGTACAATTAACATTGATTTTTAAAAAAGCTTATTATTTATTTACTCAATACACTAATTTAATAAAACAATGCATGGGATCCACTTGATGGCTGAAGTAAAGTGCAGTGAAGTATGCAACTGGCAAAGTGTTTTGTCAATTAGAGTATCCAATGGTATAAGTTCGGATCTGGCACCAGTTTGAAAGCTGGTGAAGTGTGACGGCAAAAGATTCATTTCGACATGTTAAGCAGAATGAGAGACTGTGCTCTGCTCAGGCAGAATGTATGAGAAATGTGGAAATTGAATTAATATTTTCTAAGACGTTTGGAACTCCACAACTAGCTGATGAAGTAGCAGCGCTTCTAAAGCTCGTGTTTCCAAACAGACCTGTTAGGTTAGATTAGATTACTAACAATGTGGAAGCAGGCCCTTCGGCCCAACAAGTCCAACACCGACCCTCCAAAGAGCAACCCACCCGTACCCATTACCCTACATTTACCCCTTCACCGAACACTACGGGCAATTTAGCATGGCCAATTCACCCAACCTGCACATTATTTTTGACTGTGGGAGGAAACCGGAGCACTCAAAGAACACTTCCTTCTTCATAAGATCAAAAAGGCCCATTCGAAGCTTTGCCCAAAAGTTCCCAAATGCTGAGATTTCAAAAATTGTTCCTTGACACTCGAGCTATTGTACAATATATAACTGTCAACAGAATGATGACTTCCACCTTAATCCTTGTTTTTATATTTAAAATATTTATCTCAAACCCTGTATTAAAAAGATTACACTTAATTTTAAACCATGATTATGTAATTTTAAGGGATTGGGGCTACCATTTCTAAAGTCTCTTAGTAGCCTAAACAATGTTAGAACAGATTTATGTGAGTAGAT
>NW_025184522.1:0-1239 GCF_004010195.1 Chiloscyllium plagiosum | reverse complement strand
AGTAACAGATGCCAAGGGACATAACAGTCATCAAAACATAAACTGACAGAGTCATAAACAGAGTCTTAAATAAAAATATTTTTCAATCCAGTACAGTGACTTTCATCACTGTAGAAAGTACATCATAAAACTTTTAGTATGTTAATATTGAAAAATTGAAGGCGGGAATGAAATTATATTTTGTCAATGTTCTCTCTAAAGAAAAATGCAGAAGTTATTCTAATCATGATATGGATAATTATACATGAATAGGAAAAGGTCATCTAATAATTAGACCTGTCGAGCTAAAGCTTGGCGTTGTGTGATTTCTAACTTTGAAAATAACGTTGGGTTTCTCCAGAGAGCAACGGTTATGAAACTCAAGTGACGACAGCTTGACAGAATAAGGTAGTTTGGAATAATTGAAGCAAGAATGGAAGTGTCCTATTAATAGTTCATGCATTTAATAGCATACTATGTCAGTATTTTATCACACACCACAACCGCTCCAGGGCAGTTAACAATGAGGCACATTGCAGGAGTGACACTTGGTCCATTCCAGACATCAACCTCCCCTGTCTTGACATCTCCATTTCTATCTCGGGTGCAATCTCCAGGCGGATGAGTGCGAGAAAACCCACAGACTCTCATCTCGAGACGAACGACACCCTTTCCCTGCCAACAACAGGCAGGTAGTCCACTGCATTCACGCAATACTTCAGCTGATACTGCATCTGCTTGGATGAAGAGACATTCCACTATCAAGCATCATATATGTCCACCCATTTTGATCAAAGTGAAATTCAGAGAGCCCTCGAGCGCACCTCCTCCATTCCCCACTGCACTGCTCTCAAAACCCCTTTACACAAATTAAGATAAGTTCACCCTTGCGTTCAGACAACGGCTGACCAGTCTGTACATTCAACCAATAATCCTTAAACATTTCTAACAACTCTAATTGAACCACAACACCAAGAATACGTTGCTCTCCCCACCCCCTACCCCTCATGAGTACATCAAGTCTCGTTCCAGTCCCCAAATGTTTGGTGACATTGCCCCGAAAACGCTCCCGAACCCAAATGCACATTCCCATACGACTTAAGGCATGGAAATACTATTGGCACACTACCACTCACTCACCTCCATCCCGGGTCCCAAACTGTCTTTCCAGGTAGAACTGATGTTCACCTTCTGCTCTCCAAACTAGTTGACTGTATCCAGTGGTTCGGATTAGGTCTACTCGTCTTCAGCGAGAGCAAG
>NW_025184521.1:0-2756 GCF_004010195.1 Chiloscyllium plagiosum | reverse complement strand
TCATGAAGTTTCGGAGACGGTAGCGCATATTTCAGGTGTGCAGGGTGTGGGTCGTGTTACCCACTGGCCATGGGCGCATGGCAAGCGGCAGGAGACTTTTTTTTTCGCCTCCTCTTCGCTTTTTGAAGAGGTCAGTTACTGAGTTCCCACTGACACTGAGAATTTTCGAGTCAGTAACCAGCGACACTGAGAATTTTTTTGGGTCAGTAGAAGTCAGTGACCAAGTGCATTTTTGAATTGGTTACTGACTTCTCCTTTCGAGTTGCTGCTGCGGTTGGCTTCAATTAGTCGTGGGGGCTTAATTATTGCCCGGGGAGCATGCCCCGTTAGTGTGGCCGGGGATGGAGTGCCTTTTGAAGGGGGTGTTTCTGAATTTGGATCCTTTTTGAGTTGCATTGCCAGATGGGTGTGATTTTGAAGGGTGTGTTTGTCTGGAGTGCCACCGGCGGTGGGGTCAGGCTTCAGGTGAGTGTTCGGTTGCTGGTGAGGGAAAGGGTTAGACTTGGGTTTCGTGTTCGGGTTCCCGTTTTGGTAATGTTGATGTGCATTTTCCAACGAGGCAAATCCAAGGCTCCAGAGGGATGTTGAGTGTTTGGTGCTGGCTGGCTCAGCCGGATTTGACCCGGAGATTCTGCCGACGGTCTCGCCTTCGAGAGCGGACCGGCCCCAGTGTTCAGGCTGATTTTCATGCATTTCCAACGTTGGCAAGTGGTCCAAACTGTGATGGGAGCGAACTTGACTGCTCTTACCGACTTTGAGTGCTCGGGGCCGGCTAGCGCAGCTGGATTTGACCCGGCGGTTCTGCCGACAGCCTCTCCTTCGAGGGCAGACTGTCCCTTGTGTTCAGTCCGATTTTCATGCATTTTTTTTATTTCAAAATATACTTTATTCATAGAAATAAATCTTTGGTACTTGTATATATCTATGAATGATATGACAAATTGTACATGTCTTAACATTACAGAGAACAGATTGAATTACTTGAATTTACAGTTATCCTATTTACAGTTCCCTTTATTAACCATCCAGTCTCTTAGTAGGTGGGTCCTGATGAAGCCACAGCTAAATACTGAGTGGGTGCCCTGTTATACGATAGCAAGTGAACTTTCTTTAACCCCCAGTTTATGGGGTTACCGTTGTCCATTTGACTGTCCTGTCTCTGGAGTAGCTGTCTGCATCCCCATGGTGAGCACGAACTGCTGGACCCTCGCTGGGCTGAGGTAGCTATCCAGGCCCTCACTGGGGTCATTTACCTGCTCTGGGGTCATTGAGCCAAGGCAAGGGTCCGCACCGTCCAGTTCTGTGTCTGACAATGGGACTGTCAGAGGATCGCAGCTCTCAGTTACCTGTAGTTGTGGGACAGTGGGTACCCCCTGGTTCTCAATGGGTAGAGGGTGGACTTCGGGGGGTCCGTTGTTTCCTGGTTGGGAGGAAATGCCCTCCGCAGTATCTACGGCGCTCTGTCTCTTCTCCTGGTGGTGATGACATTCTTTGCGCCCGTCTTCCCCATCCGAAGAGCTGGCCGTCCCTCCCTCGTGCAGCTGTCTTTTCCCCCTTTGCTGGGAGGCTTTGGGGGCCTGGCTGGACTTTCTCTTCCTGTTTAACAGGTATCCACTCCTCTGCCTGCTCGGTTACCTTCTCCTCCATTGCTTCCATCTGCCCAGCTAGAGCTAGGATCAGCTGCTGTGTCTCTCTGCTGGTTGCCATCTCCTCCACTCCGGCCTGTTCTTCTTTCTGGGTGCCACCAGACTCTGTTTCCCTGCTGTCTGGGTGCACATTACTGGGCTTTGGGGGTCCACGGCTCGCATTGCCACCTCCAGCCATCTGTGTGTAAGTGGGGCCCCCCCCTGTCTTGGGCAGGTCTTGTACATGTGGCCCCCTCTCCCCACAGGTTGCAGCTCTTTGCTTCCTGACAGTCCTTAGTCAGGTGACCCTCCTGTTTGCAGTTCCTGCAGATGGTCACCTTGCAGTCCGCCACCACGTGTCCCCACTTCCCGCAGGCTCGGCACACTTTTGGCTGCCCTGCATATGTCAGGTAGCCTCTGCTCCCTCCAATTGCGAAGCTCGAGGGCGGGTGGAGAATGTTCCCATTGCCATCGACCCTCAGAGTCACCCTGACCTGCCGCTTACTGGTCCAGATCCCAAAGGGGTCGATCACATCGGTGGCTTCTCCCTCAACTTGCACGTACCTTCCCAGGAAGGTCAGGACACCAGCCGCTGGAACATAGGGGTTGTACATATGGATTGTAACAACCCGATTCCTCTGTGCAGGAAGCACACACAATGGGGTTGCTGACAAGATGGAGAACAGCGGCTCCCCTTCCTTCTCCTTGAAGACCTTCAGGAGCTGTTCGCACTGTTTCACACTCCTGAAGGTGACGTCAAAGTAGCCGGCCCCAGGGAAATCCTGCAGGCAGTACACGTCCTTTTTTTTATTTCAAAAATATACTTTATTCATAAAATACTTTAATGGTCTGTACAGTTGGACAGGCCATACATCTGTAAACATTCCATTTGTTTACATACCAAAACAGTAATCATTCCTATTTACAGGTCTGTACGATTACATTTTGAGCTGAGGCGTCAGCAGAGCCCAAATGACTGCGTGGGCCCCCTGTTCTTTAGACAGGCAGATGTTACACAGTGGTCTTTCCCCACCGCGCCTTGGCGGCAGCTGTCCCAAGCTTCAGCGCGTCCCTCAAGACGTAGTCCTGGACCTTGGAATGTCGTCTAAGACCTCCGTGATAGAGGACAGG
>NW_025184520.1:0-2756 GCF_004010195.1 Chiloscyllium plagiosum | reverse complement strand
TACTGCCTGTTACTGACTCTTCCCCCATCACAGGTACTGCCTGTTACTGAACCCCATACCTCACAGTTACTGCCTGTTACTGACCCTCCCCCTCACAGTTACTGCCTGTTACTGAACCCCGTCCCTCACAGTTCCTGCCTGTTACTGACTCTTCTCCCATCACAGTTACTGCCTGTTAGTAACCCTTTCCCCATCACAGTTACTGCCTGTTACTGAACCCCATACCTCACAGTTACTGCCTGTTACTGACCCTTCACCCATCACAGTTACTGCCTGTTACTGAACCCCTTTCCCTCACAGTTACTGCGTGGTACTGACACTCACCTAAGACTTACTGCATGTTACTGACCCTTCCCCGCTCACAGTTACTGCCTGTTTATGACTCGCCACTCACAGTTTTACTGCCTGTTACTGATCCCCACACAGTTACTGCCTGTTACTGACTCCCCTCACAGTTACTGCCTGTTATTGACCCCTCCCCCTCACAGTTACTGCATATTACTGATATCCGTCACAGTTAATGCCTGTTGCTGACCCTTTCCCCCTCACAGTTACTGCCTGCTAAAGACAGACTCTCAGTTACTGCCAGTTACTGAACCTGTCCCTCACAGTTACTGCCTGTTACTGACCCTTCCCCATCACAGTTACTGCATGTTACTGACCCTCCCTCACAGTTACTGCCTGTTACTGACCCTTCCCCATCACAGTTACTGCCTGTTACTGAACCCTGTCCCTCACATTTACTGCCTGTTACTGGCCCATCCCCCCTCACAGTTACTGCCTGTTACTGACCCTTCCCCATCACAATTACTGCCTGTTACTGACCTCCTCCCTTGCTGTTACTGACCCTTCCCACATCACATTTACTGCCTGTTACTGACCCTTCCCCCCTCACAGTTACTCCCTGTTACTGTCCTCCTCCCTCACAGTTACTGCCTGTTTCTGACTCCCCACACACAGTTACTGCCTGTTACTGACCCTTCTCCCCTCACAGTTACTGCCTGTTACTGACCCTTCCCCATCACAATTACTGCCTGTTACTGACCTCCTCCCTTGCAGTTACTGACCCTTCCCACATCACAGTTACTGCCTGTTACTGAACCCCCTTTCCCTCACAGTTACTGCCTGTTACTGACACGCCCCTAAGACTTACTGCATGTTACTGACCCTTCCCCGCTCACAGTTACTGCCTGTTTCTGACTCCCCACTCACAGTTACCGCCTGTTACTGTCCTCCTCCCTCACAGTACTGCCTGTTACTGACCCTTCCCCATCACAGTTACTGCCTCTTACTGACACCCCCACAGTTACTGCCTGTTACTGTCCTCCTCCCTCACAGTTACTGCCTGTTACTGACTCCCTCTCACAGTTACTGCCTGTTACTGAATCTCCCTCACAGTTACTGCCTGTTACTGAACCCCCCGCACAATTACTGCCTGTTACTGAGCCCCTCACAGTTACTGCCTGCTACTGACTCCGCCTCACAGTTACTGCCTGTTACTGGCTCCCCCTCACAGTTACTGCCTGTTACTGACCCTTCCCCATCACAGTTACTGCCTGTTACTGAACCCTGTACCCTCACAGATACTGCCTGTTACTGACCCTTCCCTCATCACAGTTACTGCCTGTTACTGACCCTCCCTCACAGTTACTGCCTGTTACTGACCCATCCCCCATCAGTTACTGCCTGTTACTGAACCCTGTCCCTCACAGTTAGTGCCTGTTACTGACCCTTCCCCATCACAGTTACTCCATGTTCCTGAATCTCCCTCACAGTTACTGCCTGTTACTGAACCCTGTCCTTCACAGTTACTGCCTGTTACTGACACTTCCCCCTCATAGTTACTGCATGTTACTGAATCTCCCTCACAGTTACTGCCTGTTACTGACTCTTCCCCCATCACAGTTACTGCCTGTTACTCAACCTTCCCCCCTCACAGTTACTGCTTGTTACTGACCCTACCCCTTACAGTTACTGCCTGTTACTGAATCCCGTCCCTTACAGTTCCTGCCTGTTACTGACTCTTCCCCATCACAGTTACTGCCTGATACTAATCCTTTCCCCATCACAGTTACTGCCTGTTACTGACACCCACCTAAGACTTACTGCATGTTACTGACCCTTCCCCGCTCACAGTTACTGCCTGTGTCTGACTCCCCACTCATAGTTACTGCCCGTTACTGACCGTTCCCCATCACAGTTACTGCGTGTTACTGACACCCCCCTCACAGTTACTGCCTGTTACTGACACCCCCCTCTCAGTTACTGCCTGTTACTGACCGTTCCCCATCACAGTTACTGCCTGTTACTGACCCTCCCTCACAGTTACTGCCTGTTACTGACCCTTCCCCATCACAGTTACTGCTTGTTACTGAACCCTGTCTCTCACAGTTACTGCCTGTTACTGACCCTTCCCCCATCACAGTTACTGCCTGTTACTGAACCTCCCTCACAGTTACTGCCTGTTACTGACCCTTCCCCATCACAGTTACTGCATGTTACTGAATCTCCCTCACATTTACTGCCTGTTCCTGACTCCCCATCACAGTTACTGCCTGTTACTGTCCTCCTCCCTCACAGTTACTGCCTGTTACTGACTCCCTCTCACAGTTACTGCCTGTTACTGACCCTTCCCTATCACAGTTACTGCCTGTTACTGACACCCCCCTCACAATTACTGCCTGTTACAGAACCCCTCACAGTTACTGCCTGCTACTGACTCCCCCTCACAGTTACTGCCTGTTACTGATATCCCT
>NW_025184519.1:1576-2755 GCF_004010195.1 Chiloscyllium plagiosum | reverse complement strand
GTATTAGTCTCTCCTCCTAATGAAAGCATCTTCTCAATGTCCACTCTGTCCAGGCTGTACAATATTATGTACGTTTCAGTTAGATCCCCCTTGAATGTGGGCCTGTTAATGAGCATGAACCCAACCCTTCAGGATGAGGACAGCCGGGATTAGATTCAACAAAGTGAGAATGGAGGGAGAGGGTGTAGGATGGAGATTTTCAGCTTTTAGGGAATAAGAGAGGAAAGAAAGTTTGATATAAATTATACATGATCAGATGATTCGATGGGCCAAGGAGTGGCGGATGGAGTTTAATTTAGACAAATATGAGCTGTTGCATTTTGATGAGGCAATTCAGGGCAGGACCTATGTGGTGAATGGTAAGTTCCTGGGGAGTGTTGGTGAACAAAGAAACCTTGGAAAGCAGGTTCATAGTTCTTTGAAAGTGGAATTGCAAATAGATAGGATAGCAAAGAAGGCGTTTGGTACGCTCTCTTTTATTGGTCAGAACACTGAGTATAGGGGTTTGGAGGTAATGTTGTGGCTGCACAGGACATTGGAAAGGCCACTTTTGGAATACCGTACTCAGTTCTGGTTTCCCTGCTGTCGGAAAGGTGTTGTGAAACTTGAAAGGGTTCGGAAAAGATTCGGGAGGTTGTTGCCAGAGTTAGAGGGTTTGAGCTACAGGGAGAGACTGAATAGGCTGGGGCTGTATTCCCTGGAGCGTCTGTGACCATTCGACGTTTATAAGGGGAATGTATAGGGTGAATAACGGAGATATTTTCCCCAGGATATGGGAGTCCTGAAGTAGAGAGTCCTGAGTTTGAGGTGAGGGGGGAAGACTTTAAAGGGACCTGAGGGGCAGCATTTTCATGCAGAGGGTGATGTATGTATGAAACGAGCTGCCAGAGGAAATGGTAGAGGCCGGTACAATTACAATATTTAAAGGCATTTAGATGGGTATATGAATAGGAAGCGTTTCTATAGGGTTATGGGCCAAATGCTGGCAAATGGGACGAGATTAATCTTGGATATCTTGTTGGCACGGACGAGAGGGACGAAGGGTCTTTTTCCGTGCTGCATGACTCTAATGATCTTTGGCGAAAGCAGAAGTGTCGTTGTGAAGAATGGACTTTCAGAAGCAGTTTTCAAAGATGTTTTGCCCTTACGAGGAGCAGAAATCTTCCGTTTGTGAGATAG
>NW_025184519.1:0-833 GCF_004010195.1 Chiloscyllium plagiosum | reverse complement strand
TTTTATTACTTTGAAACTATAACCCTGCGTTTCCCCTGGCTAACCCACCTAACCTGCACATCCCTGGACACTGGGCAATTTAGCATGGCCAATCCAAATCAAGGCCAGTGAGAAATGTAGTGATGTGGAAACCAAACACCAGAGAATGATAGAAAGGGACAAGGAGAATAAATGTACTAGCAATCAAAACTGGATTCTAACCATCACAAAAAATAAAACTAAAAGCTCAGTATGTGAATGTGTGCTGCATTGTAACAGAAGCGAATCAATAGACTGCACCAGTTGAAGAGAATAATTATGATCTGAGACTCCTTACAGAGATATGGCTTCAGAATGTCAAGGATTGGATCCGGAATATCGAGGGGATACGTGGCATTCAAGTCGAGTGGGAAGCTCAGTAAAGGTAGAGGGTGGGCACTGCTAATCAAAGAACTGATAACATGGTAGTCTGGTGTCAGCTCGGATTACAGGTCCTGATTTCTCTGTCCTCTGATCTCCCTGTTCCCACATAGCTAGATGTTGTCTGTTCTCAGATCTGCTTGATTTCTGCTGAAGCTTTGACCCCTTTTTACATCTTCTGGAGCAATGTAATATTCTGAGCCTCCTGGAAATGACACCTTAGCTATACACCTCATGATTGTACAAACCTGTATATGGTTATCTCTCAATATGCTAGGCTCCGTTGGAAAAATATCCCAGCTTCTTCTTAACTCAAACCCTCCATTACCAGCAACATTCTGGTAAAGTCTGGAATATGGAATTGTATCAAATCACATCAATGTACTGTCTGAAACAATCTGGCTGTGTTCTTGCCTGAGATATTGAGTCCCTGG
>NW_025184518.1:1815-2755 GCF_004010195.1 Chiloscyllium plagiosum | reverse complement strand
TGTTTTTGTCTCTCAACCTCTCTCTTTGCAAACTCTTTCTTTGCCTCTCTTAACAATTCATCTCATGGTTTTTCACTTCACCCTTCTATCTTCTGTATCTTTCTCTGTATGTCTGGCCATGCCTTTGTCACAAAATATACTTTCAAAAGACCCTTGCCACTGGGTCCTCAGGGTTCATTCCAGAGTATTTCCACATTGAGTCTCTTAATCTTTGCAAGAAAGCTGAGGGTGTATCATCTTTCTCCTCTTTAACCTCAAAGGCTTTAGTCAAATTCTGCGACTTCGGAACCGACTCTCTTCTTCCTTTTAGAATCAGGTCGTTCAATTCCATCATTTCTTTCCTATGCTCCGGGTTTTGATTTTCCCGCTGGGTGTCTCTGAGAGGAAACTCCGTCTCTCCCTGTTCAGTATCCCCATCTCCAATGGGAAGTTCCCTGTCCCATATTTCAATGGCTGCTGCTGGTATAAGTCCCCTTTCTTCCCCAGTAAATTGTACATTCAAAATAGACATTAACTCTGTCCACGTATACAGACTGGGCCCCAAGAATTGATCAATTTGTTCAGACAGCCCTACCGGATCCTCAACCAGGACCTTCATCTCCTTTTTAAATGTTCTGACCTCCCCACTGGTGAAGGGGGTACTTAAAACCCCAATCTCTTTGTCCCCTACTGGTACCTCCGAAAGGGGATAAGTCTTTATATTCTTCCCCTTTTTTGTTTTTGATTTTCCCCCTTAGGCTTTTGTTTAGATACTCCAAAGACCTCCTCTACGTCTACTTTATCTTCCCTTCCTTTTTTTGTGGATTGAGGTTCGGGAACAACAACATCCCCGTCCACCGCCCCTTCGTTCTCCTCTTGTGGGTCATCTGTTCCCTGTCCCAATCTGTCTGTTCTCCTCCTTCCCCCATTTTCACCTTATCTGATTTTATGGTACGGGGGG
>NW_025184518.1:0-863 GCF_004010195.1 Chiloscyllium plagiosum | reverse complement strand
TTTATGCACATTTTAGCTAATATGAAAACAATTATATATTTCCTTCACAAAGGTTTCATTCTTGTTGACTCAGCTCTTGCTTGAAACAATTGTGCACTGGTGTGAGTTCATTTACCTTGCATAAGTAATTATGATTGCAGAAGTAACACTACTTCACCTGTAACCCACAGCTGGTAGTGTAGTGAACAAAGAAGAACAAAGAATACAGAAAATGTGCAGCCCAGGAACAGGCCCTTTGGACGGCCAAGCCTCAGCCGGTCCAAATCAACTATCTAAACATGTCGCCCAATTTCTAAGCATCCGTATCCCTCTGCTTCTCACTTACTCATGCATCTGTCCAGGCGCACCTGAAATGAATCTACCATGCCTGCCTCTACTACCTCTGCTGGCAACGCATTCCAGCACCTACCACCCTCTGTGTAAAATACTTTCCATGTCTATCTCCCTTAAACATTTCACCTCTCTCATTGAACGTGTGACCTCTCATTATTGAATTACTCATCTTGGAAAAAAGCTTATCTTTAGCCACCCTGTCTGTACCCTTCATGATATTGTAGACCTCAATCAGGTCCCAGCAATCTCGTTTTTTCTAATGAAAGCAGAAGTAACCTACTCAACCTCTCTTCAGAGCTTGCATCTTCCATACCAGGCAACATCTGCGTAAACCTTCTCCGCATTCTCTCCTAAAAGTCCACATAATTTTGGTAATTTGGATACCAGAACTGTACAGAGTATTCTAAACGCGGCCGAACCAAACTCCTGTACAATTTTAGCAGGACTTGCCTGCTCTTATACTCAATGCCCTATTCGGTGAAGGCAAGCATGCCATGTGCCTTTTTGCCCACTCTATCCACCTGTGCAGT
>NW_025184517.1:1693-2755 GCF_004010195.1 Chiloscyllium plagiosum | reverse complement strand
AGGGTTAAGATACAGAGTAAAGCTCCCTCTTCACCTTCTATCCCCAGAGGGGCATCCCAAAATACATGAAGGTCTTGTCCATACCTCACCCCCAGCAGAGGGTGGGCAAAGCATGCTGCTTGATTATGACACCCGCCTGGAGCAGGCGGGACTCGAACCCAGGTCGTCCCGCTCAGAGGGGCAGCAGGGGCACCACCAACTGCTGCACAAGAACCTTTTCGGGAGGCAAACCAACTTCCAGTGGTGCAAGCACCGAACAGCTGAGTGCGGCAGTGCCAAATCTGGTGTTAAATTAGCAACGGTTTGGAGCTTATATCCCCTCATTAAAATGACCAGACATTTTCAGGAATGCTTCCTCAGCAAAATCGGAGGTTACAGATTTCCACTCAGACCAAGGCAAAGATTAACTGCGTCAATCTCCACAGAATACAACAGCAATTTTCACAATTCCAACACCTCACCCTCTCCTGACATCCTTGACCCAAGGGGACGGCTTCTGTCGGTTACATGGTAAAAACGTTTGGCAATTTTGGCAGGTAAGGGCCTCACAGTCAGGTTGCAGTGTGTCTGCATCTCTCAGGACAACGCATTCTAGCACACAGTCTTTTAACATGACGTTGTGATACATGAAAGGGTTCAGAAAAGATTTACAAGGATATTGCCAGGTTGGAGGGTTTGAGCTACAGGGTGAGGCTGAATAGGCTGGGGCTGTTTTCTCCGGAGCTGTGGGGTGGCCTTATAGAGGTTTATAAAATCATGAGGGTCATGGATAGGGTAAATAGACACAGTCTTTTCCCTGGGCTGGGGAAGTCCAGAACTAGAGGGCAAAGGTTTAGGGTGAGAGGGGAAAGATATAAGAGGGACCAAAAGGGCAACTTTTTCACGCAGAGTATGGTGCGTGTGTGGAGCGAGCTGCCAGAGGAACTGGTGGAGGCTGGTACAATTACAACATTTAAAAGGCATTTGGATGGGTACATGAATAGGAAGGGTTTGGAGGGATATGGAGAAAGTGAGCACTGCAGATGCTGGAGATCAGAGTCAAGAGTGTGTTGCTGGAAAAGC
>NW_025184517.1:0-1010 GCF_004010195.1 Chiloscyllium plagiosum | reverse complement strand
GAGAGAGACAGCGAGAGAGAGAGACAGCGACAGAGAGAGACAGCGAGAGAGAGAGACAGCGACAGAGAGAGACACACAGAGACAGAGACAGAGAGGCTTTCAATCATTAACGGAATCCAAGGTTGGGGGAAAAAGGCTGGAGAGGGGAGCTGTGGATAATCAGGTCAGACATGATCCCATTGGATGGTGGAGCAAACTTGATGGGCTGAATGTACTACATCAGCTCCTGTGTCTGATTACAGAATCCTTACAGTGTGGAAACAAGCCCTTCGGCACAACAAGCCCACACCAACCCTCCAAAGGATAACCCATCCAAACCCATTCCCCTATTATCCTACATTTACCCCTGACTAATGCACCTAACCTGTATATCCCTGAACACTATGGGCAATGTAGCACGGCCAATTCACCCTGACCTGTCCCATCTTTAGACTGTGGAAGGAAACCCATGCAGGCATGAAGGAATGCGCAAATTCGACTCGGGCAGTGACCCGAGGCTGGAATCGAACCTGGGTCCCTGGTGCTGGGAGGCAGCAGTGCTAACCACTGAGCCACCGTGCCATCCACAAACATTCCAGCTGAGGCAGCAGTTGGGGAGGGGAAAGAGATTGGCTGCTGTGGACAGAATCAGCCCCATTTCCATCCCGCCAAGTGGAAATTATTCCCATTGGGAGAGTTGCTGAGTCAGGGGTCACGGGAGAAGGCAGGATCAAGCTCCTTCCCAAACAAACTGCCCCACATGCGCACGGATCCCAGGAAGTTAGTCCAGAAGCAGATGGAACGAATGGCCCTCATTCTACATCTCTCTCACAGCCTTTAGAGCCCCTGCTTTCTCATCACAAAGTCGCCACACTGTAGGAAGGGTGTGACCACACGAGAGAGCGGGGTAATCACAGGATTCACCAGGATAAGGGCTGGAGGAGGTCACTGAGATAGGAGGAGAGTGGAGGAGGTTACTGAGGTAGGGAGGGGTTGGAGGAGGTTACAGAGGTAGGGAGGGTCATAGGGGC
>NW_025184516.1:0-2755 GCF_004010195.1 Chiloscyllium plagiosum | reverse complement strand
ACCATTTTCTTGATGATTTTAAAATACTTACAGTGCCTTCGTTGTGAGGATTGATGTAAAATACTGGTGTAAATTATCTGCCTGTTCCCTGTAGCCACTTCCCCAGTCACACCCTCTGAATGTCACCAATATACTTTCCTGACTTTCTTTCCACCAAAGGTCACACACTCATCTTTAACTTTTTACATACACACAGAAAACCTTGTGTTGCTTGTGTTTATATTTCTTGCCAATTTATTTACATCATATATTTTCATCCTTTTTCCATCTATTTCTTGCTTTTTCCCTCGCTTTCAAGATTCATACAGTCATACTGCACGCAAATATTTCATCCAACCTGTCCATGCTGACCAGGTTTTCCAAACTAAACTAGTCTCATCTGATTGCATTTGGTCCACACGCCTCTAAACGCTTCCCATTCATATCTTTGTCCAAATGTCTCTTAAATGTTGTCGCTGTTCTTGCATCTACCAGCTCATTTGGCAGCTCATTCCATGCACAGCCTCCTCTGCTTGAAAAAGTTGATTTCGCTGCTCCTTGGATGCTGCCTGAACTGCTGTGCTCTTCCGGCACCACTAATCACTAATCAGCAGAGAGCGGCGCGAGCTGGGCGGAAGTGAGGTTGGAGCGCAGAGCTGGTTGGGAAGGTAAGTGACTGATATATAAAGAACTTAACTCGACGCCAACGGTCTTCTCACAGCATAGAGCGGCGCGAGCTGGGCGGAAGTGAGGTTGGAGCGCAGAGCTGGTCGGGAAGGTAAGTGATTGATATTTGAGTGGGTGCGTTCTAGACCCCAGGCCCTATATAGTAGAGCCTCCCTCCCATCCTCCTCCTCTAACCTAATTTTAAAGTCAACAGGTAAGCTACTCAGTGTTCTTGTTTTCAGAGACGAGGTGTGGCAGCGCAGGCAGTGGAATGTTCCTCCTGCAGGATGTTCGAGGGAGGGGTGACCACCGATACTCCTGCCGACTTCATCTGCAGGAAATGCAGTCAGATCCTGCTCCTCACAGAACGAGTTAGGGAACTGGAACTGGAGTTAGATGAACTGAGGATTATTCGAGAGGCTGAGAGGGTGAGAGATAGAAGCTACAGGGACATAGCTACGCCAGAGAACAGAGGTAGCTGGGTAACAATTAGAGGTGGGAAGGTGAGGAAGCAGGCAGTGCAGGGATCCCCTGTAGTCGTTCCCCTAAACAATAAGTATACCGCTTTGGATACTGTTGGGGTAGCAGGGGTAAGCTGCAGTGACCGGGTCTGTGGCGCGAGGTCTGGCTCTGAGACTCAGAAGGGAAAGGGGGAGAGGAGGAGAGCGCTAGTTATAGGAGACTCTCTAGTTAGAGGAATGGACAGGCGGTTCTGTGGACATGGGCGAGACTCACGGATGGTTTGTTGCCTCCCGGGTGCTAGGGTCCGAGACGTCTCAGACCGTGTCTTCAGAATCCTTAAGGGGGAGGGTGTGCAGCCAGAAGTCGTGGTGCACGTTGGCACCAACGACATAGGTAGGAAGAGGGGTGGGAGGTCATTCAGGAGCTCAGGGAGTTAGGCTGGAAGCTAAAAGCTGGGACAGACAGAGTCATCTCTGGGTTCTTGCCGGTGCCACGTGACAGTGAGGCAAAGAATAGGGAGAGAGTGCAGTTGAACACGTGGCTGCAAGGATGGTGTAGGAGGGAGGATTGCAGGTATTTGGAAAATTGGACTGCATTCTGGGGAAGGTGGGACCTGTACAAGCAGGACGGGTTGCACCTGAACCAGAAGGGCACAAATATCCTGGGGGGTAGGTTTGCTAGCACTCTTCGGGGGTTTTAAACTAATTTGGCAAGGGGATGGGATCCGGACTTGTAGTCCAGCAAGTAGGCTAGCTGTTTGTCAGGATGTCCAAGAATGTATGGAGGCTGTGAAGAAGGTAGCACAGACAGGGAATACTTATGGACACAGAGATGTGTTCAAGTACGTATACTTCAACGCAAGGAGTATCAGAAATACGGTGGGTGAACTTAAGGCGTGGATCAGTACCTGAGACTACGATGTTTTGGATAGAAGAGGGACAGGAATGGTTGTTGGAGGTTCCTCGTTACAGATGTTTCAGCAAGATTAGGGAGGGTGGAAAAAAGGAGGGGGGTGGCGTTGCTAATTAGAAATGGTATAACTACTGCAGAAAGGCAGTTCGAGGGGGATCTGCCTTTCGAGGTAGTATGGGCTGAAGTCAGAAATAGGAAAGGTGAAGTCATCTTGTTGGGTGTTTACTATAGGCCCCCCAATAGTAGCAGAGATGCGGAGAAACAGATTGGGAAACAGATTTTGGAAAGGTGCAGAAGCCACAGGGTAGTGGTCATGAGCGATTACAACATCCCAAATATTGATTGGAAGCTCTTTAGATCAAGTAGATTGGATGGGGCGGTGTTTGCGCAGTGTGTCCAGGAAGCTTTTCTAACTCAGTATGTAGCTTGTCCGACCAGAGGGGAGGCCATATTGGATTTGGTTCTCGGTAATGAACCGGGACAAGTGATGGGCTTGTTAGTGGGTGAACATTTTGGTGATGGTGACCACAATTCTGTGACGTTCACCTTGGTTATGGAGAGAGATAGGTGCGTGCAACAGGGTAGGATTTACAACTGGGGGAAGGGTAATTACGATGCTCTAAGACAGGATCTGAGGAGCATAAGTTGGGAACATAGGCTGTCAGGGAAGGATGTCGTGGAAATGTGGAATTTTTTCAAGGAAAAGATACGACGTGTCCTTGATATGTATGTACCT
>NW_025184515.1:1513-2755 GCF_004010195.1 Chiloscyllium plagiosum | reverse complement strand
TTATTTAACATATACTGTATTGTTGGTTGGCCATTCCCAAGTCCTCTGTTAACCCTCTTTTTGGTTGGTATTGCTGAAGCCCATTTTCAGCGTTACTGGAAAAGTGTTCAGCTCTCTCGCGGTACCGTTATCTTTTTCATTTGACCTGCCTTTACCTCTGGAGGACTCCTTTCGCATTGGGCGCGTCCACCACAATGCCTTGTTTTTTTTGTAAACCAAGAAAGCACGTACCCGGTATGTCTTTGGTGGGTCAAGATCAACCTGTGTTGGTTCCAAGTCTAAAACCACCCTTAACCTGCTGTCTCTTAACCACTCTAGAGACGGCAATCCTTTCCCTTGGGTTTGCTCGAATACCATGCGAGAGTTTACTGAACCCTCTTCCTGATTAATTTATTCTCTTAGAATGAGTCTCTACACAGCATTATTAAAGCGACGGCACTTAACCTGACACTATTCGATTCACGCCGCCGGCTCTGGCCCAATCCACAGATTCCCAGTCCTCTCACGCAAAGGGAAGTATGTTTATGTTCTGTTAAACCTCTGGCATCAATTTCATACCCAAGGCAGACTGAATGATTACACGCAAACAATCTTCCATTTTCAACAGTCCTTCCTTCAGTCACACTCACATATCAACTTCCTTGATTCATTTTCTCCTGCACAGTTTACATCTCCATACCCTCTCCACTCACCAATCCTTTCGAGTACCACCATTATGACGTACAGGCTCCTCCTCAGCCTCAGTGCAACGCCTGAATAAACCATAATTTGTACATTTGTTAATTCCAGATACAGCTGTTTCAAGTCCCTTCTTACCACGAGTCCATTGGAAAGTAATTGCACTTGAAATGTTTAACTTGTTCACTGCACAAAGATGGGAAGACAGTGTATGGTGGTCACACCATTGGCTCATAATCTAGGGGCACAGAATAATAAACTGTTGATATCGGCTTGCCTCATGTCCATTAGAGAAAGCATTGGGTCATCCTTCCCTAGTCAAGTCTCTGTGTAACTGCAAACACACAGCACTGTGTTTTACTATTTACTGTCCTGTGGAGCAACTGAACACTCAGTTCAAGTAACGATAGGCGTAAGATGCTGGCTTGATCAGGTCTGCACACATCCCTTGAGGGCAGATCAAAAGGAAAGATACCTCCCTTCCTCTGCCTCTCTCCTAAATTCCTGCAGCTGATTGCCATTCAGGTAGGTGGCCATTCAGTGTTTTAGATGGATTCTTTGTGA
>NW_025184515.1:0-1251 GCF_004010195.1 Chiloscyllium plagiosum | reverse complement strand
GAGAATGAACAGGGGTTCCACCAGATTAATCTCTGTGATGATAGCACAACGAGGAGTGAGTGAAAGTTGATCGGGAGCGCTGTGAGAGAATATGAGGTGATTGCATTGAACACTGAGTGGGATCGACAATAACTCCTTATATTTTAAACAGACAATGAGAAGGTCGTAGTTTCCATGACTATTATTTCACTCAGGATGCATGATGCTGGTTAATTTAAGTGCCTGGGAGGACGGTACGCCCTCCCACCCCAACCCGCACTCTCCACGGTAATTGAGAGAGACAGAGACGTCCAGGTTTTGAATAAACTCTCTCCACATTAATACAGGGCAGTGGGTGTGTCATCCTGCACTGAATATCATATTATCCAAAATCCTAACAGCAGCCACAATGCCTTCATTCTAAAACAGTTAACTGTTCCCTCCAGCTACTGACATTGATGAAGGACATGTATCCATCTTCTCAGAGATGCAAGGTGCCTCCTTGAGGTTTAAACCATAAGTCGATAAGACATAGGAGCAGAGGTTCGGCCAGTTAGCCCATCGAGTCTGCACCACCATTCAATCATCGCTGACAGTTTTCTCTGATCCATTCTCCGACCTTCTCTTTGTAACCATTGATCCCCTTGGATAATCAATACTTATCTACCGCCTTCTCAAATATTATCAATGACCTGGCCCCACTGCCTTCTGTGGCAATAAATTTCAAAAATTGGCCATTCCCTGGTTAAACTCATTTCTCCATATCACTGTTCTGAAGGATGTTCCCTTTCATCTAAGGCTGTGCTCTCGGGTCCTCGTTCAATGGAAACATCTATCAACATCTACTCTATCCAGGTCATTCAGTATTTTGCAATTCCTTTCATTCTTCTAAGCTTTATTGAGTATAGACCCAGACTCCTCAAACATGCCTCATACGATAAGCTTTTCATTCCTACGACCATTCTCGTGAAGATCCTGGGACACACTCCTGGGCCAGTGCATCCTTCCTGAGATACGGGGCTCAAAATTACGCACAATACTCCAAATGTGGTCTTACCAGAGCCGTATGAAACCAGTTTTATAATCAATTCCTCTCGTAATAAATGTCATCAATAATAAATGCAATTGCACTCCTAACTACTGCCTCAATCTGCAAGCTGACTTTGAGAGAACCCTGCACTAGAACTCCCAAGTCATCTTTGCACTTCAGATTTCTGAACTTTCTCCCAGTTTAGAAACTAGACCATGCCTCTATTCTTTGTGCCAAAGTTC
>NW_025184514.1:0-2755 GCF_004010195.1 Chiloscyllium plagiosum | reverse complement strand
AGTTATCTCCTGATTTAAACAGACTTAAAACCCACAATACAAAAATGTTCTTGCAATGTGAAATCGACTTAAACCCAACATCCCTGAAGCAATATGTAAAAGAAACAACAGCTCAGCTAGCTGTGTGTGTGTGAATTGCCCTGAAAGATATCTGGATGGCTGACAATGTTTCAGATTTCGTGCTGGCCTGAAGAATGTTTGCACTTTGTGGTCACTATGATGAAACAAAGTTCTGTGAATGTTAGAAATCTGAAAAATAAATGTGCAAGAAACACCCAACAGGCCAGGTTTCATCCATGAAGTTCTAATGAAATGTAAATTGCAATGTTAGTTCTCACTCCACAGATGTCGTTTGACAAGCAACATCTGGTCTCATTTCACCTTTCGGCTCCTCTATAACGCCCATCATTTTCCCGGATCGCTAATGAAGTTCAAATGTTACACACAATACTTGAAATAGTCGTCATTTAGTGGATATTATGCTGTGTGGTGGTTACAGGATCTTTGTTCTCAGCACATGTTGGTCGCTTGGTTATATCTCGGGTCAGCTGGCTTGGTAGAACATGCGATTCTCACTTCAACGTTTTCCTGTTTATTTTTAGAGGTAGGCCTCCGCTCTGCAATTAAAATCTCATTGCATAACTACAAAATATCTTAGTGATTCAGGATTCTTGCATCTTTGCATCATCTGGTCAAGAAGGAATGTGCTTCGTGCAATTTCAGCTGCAGGGAAATATCAGAGCAAATCAGGGAAATTCGGACCATCTCTCACTTCGCATCAATGTTGAGAAGCTATCCGTGAGTTATGGACGATAGTTTCGTTCCAAAATGGTTCTGACACTGTTCTGATACAATGCATTGTTGGTAATCTTATTGGATCAGGAATGGTGTACCCCGCATATGAGTGATGTTCTGTTTATTCTCTTTATTTTCATGTAAAAAATGTGGCCAATTAAAGTTTGATGGTCGGGATTTCAGTGTAGTGTACATGCACGTCGGGCAATATAAATATGTTAATGCATGTGGCCGTGTTCTTTTCAGACAGTAAGATCATGTACGCAGTTTCCATTCAACAGACCCCGCATATGAGTGATGTTCTGTTTATTCTCTTTATTTTCATGTAAAAAATGTAGCCAATTAAAGTTTGACGGTCGGGATTTCAGTGTAGTGTACATACACGTAGGGCAATATAAATATGTTAATGCATATGGCCGTGTTCTTTTCAGACAGAAAGATCATGTACGCAGTTTCCATCCAACAGAATCATTAATCTACCCAGTTTTGGGGTAGTTTCTCACGGCAAATCATTGACCAATTCGGGTCAAACAGCCTGGCTTCATTTAACCAAATGTTTATCAGCTATCAGTCATCATTTAAATCATCTGACTCGTGCATTTGCCTTGATAACATATCCACGAGTCACACTCCATTTGACGAACACTTTCTTCTCATGAATTAGAAATGTATTTTGCCTCTACTTGCTATTTCGGGCAACTACCCTGATTGATGCAAAATGGAACAAAATATCTTTTTACAGGAAACCCCAATTCTATATTGCCAAACGCCAATTTGTATCACGGATTTGTGTTAGCAAATATTACTAAGTGACAGTTTTGTTTTGGTGAATGTCTTACAAAGTGACAGATATGTGTTGGAGAATGTTACTAAAAATGACCAGAACAAGGCAGGTAGACGGAAGCGAGGTTTACATCATCTGTTTCTCACTTGGATGTTGAAATAGACTCGTGGGTTTGAGTGCTCCATTCTTGTTCATTTAGTACTTAATCATTTAATAGCTTCTCAAAGATTTACTACGGGTTTAACAGTTACTCCATGCGTAGTCAAAGCATGGAACATGAGTGAGGGAGATAAACCATCAGTATTTCTGTCGGAGCAAAAACAAAATTAGCTGGAAAATCTCAGCAGATCTGGCAACACCTGCGTAGGGAAATCAGAGCTAACGTTGGATGACCCTTCCTCAGAACTGATGGTAGCTCGGAAAATGTCTGTTTATATGCAGAAGATAGGGTGAGGGAAGGGGGTAAGAAGTAAATGCTAAGTGGGGATAGAGTCCAAGGAAAATCGAGCAGACAAATTAGTCGATTACGATACAGATAGGAGGATGAATAGCTATTAATGGAACTATGTTGTATGTAATAGCAGACTATGTTATAACAAGGCCTGATAAGTGGGAGTTGGAGCAAGGACATGGGAGAAATCAAACCCTAAAGTTATTGAACTCGACATTCGCACATGGAACAGTACAGTTCAGGAATTGGCCCTTTGGCCCACAATGCTGTGTCGAACATGACACCAAATTAACCTAATCCCTCTGCCTGCCTTGCTCCATATCTATCAATTCTTTGCATTTTCATCTGTCAATTTAAAAGTTCCTTAAACACCCTTAACGTATCTGCCCCCACTATCATCCTGGCAGCGCGTTCCAGACGCCTACCACTTTCTGCAATAAAAACTTACCTCTCATAGCTCCTTTGAACTTTCACCTCTCAACTTAAATGCACGTTCCTTTAATATTAGACGTTATAACTCTGGGGGCAGAAAAATATTCTGACTGTCAACCCATTCGATGTATCTCATAATTGGATAAATTTCAATCAAACTTCTCTACTGAGTCCAGAAGCCTGCAGGGTTCCCAAGCAAAAAATGAGATGTTGTTCTTCCAGCTTACGGTGTACTTTGCTCGAGCACTGCAGCAAGCATAAGATGGAAACATTGGCCAGGAAACAGGGTGGTG
>NW_025184513.1:2355-2755 GCF_004010195.1 Chiloscyllium plagiosum | reverse complement strand
CTGAAATGGACAGTGTCTCGGGGTGTCTATCTGAAATGGACAGTGTCTCAGGTGTCTCTACCTGAAATGGACAGTGTCTCGGGGTGTCTGTTAGCAATGGACAGAGTCTCAGGGGTCTCTACCTGAAATGGACAGTGTCTCGGGGTGTCTGTTAGCAATGGACAGTGTCTCAGTGGTCTCTATCTGCAATGGACAGTGTCTCGGGGTGTCTATCAGCAATGGACAGTGTCTCACGGTCTCTATCTGCAATGGACAGTGTCTCAGTGGTCTCTATCTGCAATGGACAGTGTCTCAAGATCTCTATCTGCAATCGATAGTGTCGTGGGGGTCTCTATCTTGTGGGCGGCACGGTGGCACAGTGATTAGCACTGCTGCCTCACAGCGCCAGAGACCCGGGTTC
>NW_025184513.1:0-2236 GCF_004010195.1 Chiloscyllium plagiosum | reverse complement strand
GACTTGTTGGGCCGAAGGGCCTGTTTCCACACTGTAAGTAATCTAATCTAATCTAATCTAACTGAAAAGGACAGTGTCTTGGTGTGTCTATCTACAATGGACAGTGTCTCTGGGATCTCTATCTGTAATGGGCAGTCTCTCGGGATCTCTATTGCAATCGACAGTTTCTCAAGGTCTCTATCTGCAATAGGCAGTGTGTCAGGGGTCTCTATCTAAAATACACAGTGTCAGGGATCTCTTCCTGCAACAGACAGTGTCTCAGGGTCTCTATCTGCAATGGACAGTGTCTCGGGGTCGCTATTTGCAATGGACAGTGACTGATGGGTCTATATCTGCAATAGACAGTATCTCAGGGTCTCTATCTGCAATGGACAGTGTCTCAGGGTCTCTATCTGCAATGGACAGTGTCTCGGGGTCGCTATCTGCAATGGACAGTGTCTCACGGGTCTCTATCTGCAATGGACTGTGTCTCAGGGTCTCTATCTGCAATGGACAGTGTCTCAGGGGTCTCTATCTGCAATGGACAGTGTCTCAGGGTCGCTAACTGCAATGGACATCATCTCAGGGGTCTCTATCTGCAATGGACAGTGTCTCAGGATCTCTACCTGCAATGGACAGCATCTCACGGGTCTCTATCTGCAATGGACAGTGTCTCAGGGTCGCAATCTGCAATGGACAGGGTCTCACGGGTCTCTATCTGCAATGGACAGTATCTCAGGGTCTCTATCTGCAATGGGCAGTGTCTCACGGGTCTCTATCTGCAATGGACAGTGTCTCGGGGTCTCCATCTGCAATGGACATTATCTCAGGGTCTCTATCTGCAATGGACAGTGTCTCACGGGTCTCTATCTGCAAAGGACAGTGTCTCACGGGTCTCTATCTGCAATGGACAGAATCTCAGGGTCTCTATCTGCAACGGGCAGTGTCTCACGGGTCTCCATCTGCAATGGACAGTGTCTCAAGATCTCTATCTGCAATGGGCAGCATCTCAGGGTCTCTATTTGCAATGGACATTGTCTCAGGGTCTCTATCTGCAATGGACAGTGTCTCAAGGTCTCTATCTGCAATGGACAGTGTCTCAGGGGTCTCTATCTGCAATGGACAGTGTCTCACGGGTCTCTACCGACAGTTGGCAGTGTCTCAGGATCTCTTTCTACAATGGACAGTGTCTCAGGGGTCTCTATCTGCAATGGACAGTGTCTCAGGATCTCTATCTGCAATGGACATCATCTCAGGGATCTCTATCTGCAATGGACAGTGTCTCAGGATCTCTACCTGCAATGGACAGCATCTCACGGGTCTCTATCTGCAATAGACAGTGTCTCAGGGTCGCAATCTGCAATGGACAGTGACTCACGGGTCTCTATCTGCAATGGACAGTGTCTCGGGGTCTCTATCTGCAATGGGCAGTGTCTCACAGGTCTCTATCTGCAATGGACAGTGTCTCGGGGTCTCTATCTGCAATGGACAGTGTCTCACGGGTCTCTATCTGCAAAGGACAGTGTCTCATGGGTCTCCATCTGCAATGGACAGTGTCTCAAGATCTCTATCTGCAATGAACAGCATCTCAGGGTCTCTGTTTGCAATGGACATTGTCTCAGGCTCTCGATCTGCAATGGACAGTGTCTCAGTGGTCTCTATCTGAAATGGACAGTGTCTCAGGGGTCTCTATCTGCAAAGGACAGTGTCTCACGGGTCTCTATCTGCAATGGACAGTATCTCAGGGTCTCTATCTGCAATGGACAGTATCTCAGGGTCTCTATCTGCAATGGGCAGTGTCTCAAGATCTCTATCTGCAATGGACAGCGTCTCAGGGTCTCTATTTGCAATGGACATTGTCTCAGGGTCTCTATCTGCAATGGACAGTGTCTCAGTGGTCTCTATCTGAAATGGACAGTGTCTCAGGGGTCTCTATCTGCAATGGACAGTGTCTCATGGGTCTCTATCTGCAATGGGCAGTATCTCAGGGTCTCTATCTGCAATGGGCAGTGTCTCACGGGTCTCTATCTGCAATGGGCAGAGTCTCAGGGGTCTCTACCTGCAATGGACAGTGTCTCGGGGGTCTCTACCGACAGTGGGCAGTGTCTCAGGATCTCTATCTACAATGGACAGTGTATCTGGGATCTCTATCTGCAATGGACAGAGTCTCAGGATCTCTATCTGCAATGGACATTATCTCAGGGGTCTCTATCTGCAATGGACTGTGTCTCAGGATCTCTACCTGCAATGGACAGCA
>NW_025184512.1:1810-2755 GCF_004010195.1 Chiloscyllium plagiosum | reverse complement strand
TAAAATGTCGAAGTTATAGGGAGAATTTGTACATGTTACAACTTATTTCAGCGTAGGAAACTGAGGGGGTTCTTATAGAAGTGTAGATCTTATCAAATCATGAGAGCAGTGCATAGGGTTGAATGCTTCAATTTTTATTTTCCAAAGTTGGGGAATCGAGGACAAGAGAGCATCTGTTTCTGGTTAGTGAGGAACAAAATAAAAATAACCCGAGGGACAAGTTTTTACACAGAGTGTGGTTCGCATGTGGACTGAGCTGCCAGTGAAAGTGGTTGAGTTGGGTTCAATAATAACACTGAAAACGCACTTGGACAAATACATGGATAGGAAAGGATTAGAGGAATACAGAGCAAGGGCAGGGAAATGGGGTGAGTGTGGATGGACATTTTGGTTGGCATGTGACAGCTGGGCCGAATGGCCTGTTCCAGTGCAGTACGACTGTAAATGAGTGTGTTTTGGGGTTGAGACAGAGAGTGGGAGACTGAGACAAAATGTCATGGAAGGACATGTTCATAGGTTGCAGAATGCTAAAATGAAGACATTTTGATAGTATCGTGCAACACTATTGGGTCAGTATGATGAAGAATTATGAGTGAATGGGATGTTGCTGTGAGTTCAGGCGATGGACAGTTTTAAATGAGCATGTGTTCTGCAACTTTGTAATTGGGAGTGAGGACAGCAGAGTCTTCGACTCATTGAGCTTTATAAAACAGTAATTTGTCTCAACTAGGAGAAAGTGAGGACTGCAGATGCTGGAGATCAGAGCTTAAAAATGTGATACTGGAAAAGCGCAGCAGGTCAGGCAGCATCAAAGGAGCCCCTTCTTCGGGCTTATGTCCGAAACGTCGATTCTCCTACTTTGATGCTGCCTGACCTGCTGCACTTTTCCAGCAACATATTTTTAAGCAGTAATTTGTCTCAGTGCCACTTTCATTGAGTGTGACA
>NW_025184512.1:0-1775 GCF_004010195.1 Chiloscyllium plagiosum | reverse complement strand
GTCGCCCGGATGCCCCTGGATATTCCGTGATCCCTGGCACTGGTGCCATCTTTAAAAGGCCAAGAGGCACACGGCTGACCTTTCTCAGTTTTGAGCAGCCCTGCACAGATTGCCCTGAGCATTGCTGGTAAGGGGCAATTACACCACGGTGGTTCAACAGGGACACGAAGGTCCTGGTGGGTGGGCTAGTAGAGAGGAAAACCATTCTCTTCCCAGAGCGAGCCACACCACCAGACCCACCGAGCATGGTCTGTGCTCACCACCCAGTTCAGTGCAGTATCAGCGGTCTGATGAAATGTCCAGCAATACAGGACAAGCATCATTGACCATGATTTGGAGATGCTGGTGTTGGATTGGGGTGTACAAAGTTAAAAATAACCTTAAATCAATAACCTTCCCCGCTCTGTCAGGATACGGGTTACCGTATTGTCTCTGCTCCCTCACACTCGCTGTATATCTGTTATAGCACCGACCCCCGAACAAAGCTCATGTTCCACCTCTCTCACTACTGCATGCAGCCCCCTCGCTCGCTGTCTCTCTCTCTCTCCCTCGCCTTTACAATACCTTCCACACAGTTATAGAATATTCTGGAGAATGCTGATTATGGAATGCTCCAGATAACGTTCCAAATAATTCCCAGTTTCAGGAAAATGGCAGTGCCCAGTGTGTATCACAAAGAGGAAGAAGTAGAGATGTGTAGGTTTCAAATCACCCACGATTCAAACAATGCTGAGGCCATTCAGTCCTCTAACGTGCTCTAGCATTAAAAAAAGTCCCGGCTGATCTAATTGCTTTGCCAGCTCCATGTTACAGGAGCTTCCAGTCTTTCAACCCTCTGGGTTCCTGTCACTTACGAGACAACACTCAGGCACTTTTACCCCGGTTTTCTTCAAGTGCTTGTTCGAGGGCATTTCCCATGGGGACGGACACTCCTGACAATATATTCCATCTGCTTTAAACTTTCATGCAACGGTCAGCATGCCTTACACAGTCCAAACAAAAATCTACACTTATGTAATGGTTATAGTCACCCAATCACACTTAATAATTCTGGTTATCTCACTTGACTCACCTTAATGATATCATACCAAAGATAGCTTCTAAACACGTCTTGTTATAAAACAGAATTTCGAGCAGAGAACATTTTTACCCTCAGCCGTTATTTTGACTGTTATCTGAATTGTACCCTTTTCAATATTATGAAAGTTTCTCTTGCCCTTTGTCTGTGACCGTTTCTGTGTGTAACAGTTGCACTGTCTCCCACTCAGTTGGCTGGATGGCAGGTTTGTGATGTAGAGATTCAATTCCCCACACTGACAGAGGTTCCCATGGTGAGGACACTCTCTCAAACTCACCCCATCACCTGAGTGTGGTGATCCTCAGGATAAACCACCATGAGTGGTCTCTCTAATGAGAGTATTTTGGGACTGTATTCTATCAATTTTAGCGTTTGAAATTTAAAAAAAATTGAAAAGAGATTTTCATTAAAGTAATAACCGAAGAACGACACAACTCAAATAACTGAAAAAAATACACTCATGTGCATGTACATACAAAACAAGTTAAAAACATTGAATGGACAGAAGAAAAAACAAAAATAAACAATAAATAATGAATAAATAATACAACTCAGCGTAACAAAACGATAGCTCTCGTTCTTCAAGGGCATTGACTGATACACATTTTTATGTTCATAATTCTTCCTTGCTGGATATTAGGTAAATTAAACAATATCGTCATAGCTACATATAAGCCCTTCTTAGAGTGGCAGATAA
>NW_025184511.1:0-2755 GCF_004010195.1 Chiloscyllium plagiosum | reverse complement strand
CCCTCAAAACCTTTCCTGTTCATGCACTTATCTCAGTGTCATTTAAATACTCTAACCATGCCCACATCCACCACTTCCTCAGGAAGTTCATTCCATGCACAAACCACCCTCTGTAAAATAGAAATTGTGCCTCATGCCCCTTTTAAATACCACTCACCTTAAGAATATGTCTTCGAGTCTTGAAGCCTCCCATCCTATGGAAGGGCCATATAGTATTTACCCCTCATGATTTTATAAACCTCTATAAGGTCACTCTCAATCTTACACGGTCTAGTGAAACAAGTCTCAGCCTATCCAGCCTTTCTTTACAACTCAAACCCGCCCTCCTGGCAACATCTTTGAAAATCTTTTCTGAACCCTCTCCAGTTTAATAATGCCCTTCTATAACAAGACAACCTGAACTGCACATAGTGCTCCAGATAAGGCCTCACCAACGTCCTGTACAAGCTCAATATGACTTCCCATCTCCTATATTCAAAGGACCGAGCAATGAAGACAAACATGCGAAACACCTTTTTATTTCCCTTTCTAAAGGTGATGCAAACTCAAAGAATTGTGTACATGAACGCCTACATCCCTCTGTTCTACAAACTACCCAAGGTCCTACTATTAATATAAAGTCCTGCTCTATTTGTTGTACCAAAATTTTGTTGTACCTCACATTTATCCAGATTGAACTCCACCTGCCATTTTTAAGCCCATTGACTCATTTGACCAAGATCCCTTTGTAATCTTAAACTGTTTTTCCCGCTATTATTCCACCAATTTTGGAGTCATCCACAAACTTACTAACCATGCCTTCTATTTTCTCATCCAAATCCTTTGTATTAATGACAAACAAGAGAGGACCCAGAACCAATCCCTGTGCAACACTGCAGGTGACACACCTCCAGTTCAAAAAGTAATCCTCCACCATCACTCTGTCACCTGCCATTAAGTAAATTATATGTCCAATTGACAAGCTCACCCTGAATCTCATCTGACTTAAATTTACTAATTAGTCTACCATGCGAAACCTTGTCAAAGGCTGTACTACGATCCAAGTAAACAATATATATTGCTCTTCCCTCATCCATCTTTTTGGTAACTTCCTCAAAAAAACTCACTTGAGTTTGTGAGTCATGATATTCCTTGCACATAACCATGTTGACTATTCCTAAGTGTTGGAGCTGAAAAGTGTGGCGCTGGAAAAGCACAGCAGGTCAGGCAGCATCTGAGGAGCAGGAGATGTTTCGGGCACAAGCCCTTCGTCAGTTACCGGGAGGGCAAAGGGCACTGAGGGATAAATAGGCAGGTGGGGCTGGGGGGAAGATAGGCGGGAAGGCACTAGGTGGATGCAGGTGAGAGATAATTGTGATAGATCAATGGGGAGGGTGGAGCAGTTAGGTGGAAAAGAAGATGTACAGCTAAGACAGGTCAAGAGGGTGGTGATGAGGTGGAAGGTTGGATCTGGGATGAGGTGGGGGAGGCAGACTTTGAAACTGGTGAAGTCAGTGTTGATGCCGTATGGTTGTCAGATCAATTTTTGCTTCTCTAAATGTTAAGACATCCTATCTTTTAGAATCACCTCCTACAATTTACCCAAACCGAATTCAGGTTCACAGGTTTTTCTTTACAACTCCTCTCACACAAAGGCACAACATTAGCCATCCTCCAGTCATCAGGCACCTCACCCGTAGTTATAGATGATGCAAATATTTCTACAAGGGGCTTTCAATTCCCTCCATTACTTCCCACAGCATTCTAACCTGTAAGACCTCTTGCATTGAAATGATTGCAATTTAGTTCTTTGCAGTAACTACATTCTCTGACTTTCTCGTGTTTTCTTTTCTAATTGACTTGGTCTTTTCATATTGAGAACCTTTCCCATCAATCTGTGTATTTTCACTGCTGCTTAGAATTCCTCCATAACCCCCTCACCCCACCCAAAAAAAGCAGGATTAAATCTCCCTTAATGAAACAAGGAAATCTACTACTGTGGTGCTCTGTCATTATTAGCGGGTGCTCGAAGTGTATTCCTTTGTCTCCACAGCTAAGCCAAAGACCCATGGGCAGTTTCACAACTCAGCAATACCAAAGCCACAAAAGGAACAGGTCAGACAGAGAAGCACCACCAAGGGCATTGCTCCCAAAACAAGACAATGGAAGCACCTCACCACTTCAGAGGAGACATTAGCAACTACCTGTGAAGAGGAATGGAAGCTCCAAACCCATCGATACTGTCAGGATATTGCTTTGTGTAGAGAATCAAGACATTCCTCTGATAACCGTTGTCAGATTAGCATCACTGTAACTAGATTACTCCATTTCCAGATACGTTGTGATTTCCCCATTTCTAATTAGCCTAATTGTACAGGATTATTATAAAAACTGGCTTCTTTCTCAGTTCAAGGAAGAGAAATTCTGATCTACCTGTACAGACTGTCAGTTCGGTGTCAGCTTAGTCAATTTATCTTCCAGCCATATCACTTGTAAGAAACAGCATATCAATTTCACCCGATCTGGTTTGTGTGGTCTCTACTTTATTGGACAAATTTCTCCGACAGCAGCCTCCATAGAAATCATTCCTGGTATTCAATAACTGACTACACCTTCTAATTTTGTTAGAACAATGCCCAGAGCTGAATATTTATTTGATAGAGGAATAGCCACCAGAGATTTTTGAATTAATGTCTTACCTTTCCTGACAGTCAACTTTCTAATGAACTGTCATATTATCACATTTCTAAATCTACTAGCCATCTCACAGTGTGCC
>NW_025184510.1:2254-2755 GCF_004010195.1 Chiloscyllium plagiosum | reverse complement strand
TATTTAGAGTCTCCTCAGTTTAGGGCACTGACTATGTGTTAGTTGGTTTAATATATATAACCAGGAGATATAGAGTCTCTAGTTTAGGGCACTGACTTTCTGCTGGTGAGTTAAATAAATATATGTAACTAGGAGATTTAGAGTCCCCTCAGTTAAGGGCACTGATTCTGTCTCAGATTAGGGCACTGACTGTGGGCTGGCAGAATAAATAAATTTATATATCTAGTAGATTTACATTTTCCTCAGTTTAGGGCTCAGACTATGTGCTGTATAGATAAATACGTATATATAAACAGGAGATTTAGAGTCTCCTCAGTTAAGGGCATTGACTCCTAGCTGCTGTTTAAATATATACAACCTGGAGATTCAGAGTCTCCTTAGTTTAGGGCTCTGACTCTGTGCTGTCTGGTTAAATATATATATGACAAGGAGATTCAGAGCCTCCTCAGTTTCGGGCACTGACTCTATGCTGCCTGGTTAAATAAATGACAGCCAGACTAC
>NW_025184510.1:0-2249 GCF_004010195.1 Chiloscyllium plagiosum | reverse complement strand
CACAATGCCATAAACAAACACATAGATCTATTTCCGCCACCTCTAAACAGACCCCACATAAAAGGACATAAGGGGAACATTTTTCACTGAGGGCACTGTGTGCATAAGCTGCCAGAGGAGGTAGTGAAGGCTGGTACAATTACAACATTTATCAGGTATCTGGGTGGGTGTAGGAATTAAAAATGGTTCAGAGGAACATGGGCCAGATTCTGACAAATAGGATGAGATTTACATCGGATATCAGTTCGGCATGGATGTGTTGGACTGAATGATTTGTTTCTGAGCTTATATTGCTCTGAGTGGGTTGAGCTCCGGATTGTAGATTTATGAAGCAGAAAATAAAGTATGGTACAGAGTTAGATTGGACTCAGAAACAGAAATGAAATCAACTTCCTATCTGCATTGTGTCACTCTTTAAGATCTCTGTGTGTCTGAGTTCAGGTCATTTGATTGGAGTCTGCGGATAGTGGGTCCCCAGTGAAATGGAAAGAATGGGGGAGGAGCTCACTGAGGGACATCTCTCAAAGTGAGAATCAGAAAGATGCTATTCCACATTGGAAGGGTTTAAGGGGAATTGATGGCTCAGAAAAATGTTATACGGATGTTTGTAAAACTTAGGAACTCTGACTGTTTTGTGGCTGGAGTTTATTTTATCCTTGTATAGATTTGACACATTAATCCTCCCTCCCCACCACTACAGAAACTGTTGGAACTGTTCAGTGTTTCCAGCGGCTTCTGTAATTATTTCAGGTTCCTGACGGGAGCAGTCTCTCACTTTTCGAACAAAACAAACCCATCCTTGTGCTGCAACCAATATTTCAATAAGAAATGGGAAGCAGCAGAGGGGAAAGCTTCCGAGATGCCGAGCAATGCTGCCCGGTTCCACACTGCAATTCACAGGAACCATCGCCAGGAAAAGCAAGGAGCAATCTGACAGATGCAGTCACTTTCCTTTTAAAACCGCTTTAGAAACCACAACACTACAGTGGTCGGGAAGTATTCCCGGATAAACTGCTTATAAGGCAGCCATGCTCACCATTATACCGCCAGCACCCTGCTATCGCCCCAAGGAACTACTAAGTGGAAGATTGGGCAAGGGCTTATCGAAATAAGAGACTTTGGAACGGGGCATCTGATATCAAATTAGTGCAGTTCGTCCCATATGGGAGAGTTTCATTTCGCAGTAAATGGGAGAATTGGTGCAGTGTAGCACTAAATGGGAGGATTGGGACAGGACAATACTTGATGCGGGAATGAGAGTAGGGCACGCCCCTAAAGTGGGCGAGGGCATCAGTCAATATGAGGATTGGTGTAAGGCAACACTGAGTGGAGAACTTGTTCAGGACGCCAGTAATTGAGGGAAATGGTGCTCAGCAACACTGAATTGGGGAATTGGTGCGGGCCATCAGTAAATGAGAGACCTGGTGCACAGTGGAGCTAAATTAGAGAAATGGTGCATGGCACCAGTAAATGGGAGAATTAGAGTAGCGCACCCTTAAATGGTAGAATCGGGCTTGGGCATTAGTTAATGGAAGAATTAGTACTGGGATATGAGTAAATGGAAGATTTGTTGGAAACAATAAAAGGGACAATAATGGCACAATGCCATTACATTAGAAAATTGATGGGAGTGCCAATATATTGGAAAATTGGAGCAGAGCATGACTAAATTAGGGAATAGGGGCCAGGGAATCAATAAAAAGAAGAAATGTTGCAAGCATCGGTAAATTGGAGATTCAGTTCAGTGCATCACTAAATGGAAAAAAAAATCAGCAAGACACCTGTACGTGGAAGATGTGTATCAGGGAACAACTAAATGGAAGGAATTGGTGCAGGGCAACAATAATTGGAGAGTTCATGCAGGTGCCATTAAATTCCAAGTGGGAGGACTTGGGCAGGATAACCTCAATGGGTGAGTTCGTGAAATTCCCGAATTAGTGCAGGATTGGTAAATGGGAGAATTGGTGCAGGGAAACGGAGCACTAATTACAGCCACAGAGATGTACAGACCCTTCAGTCCAACATGTCTCCGCCAAAATTTAAGAATTCTGGTAGCTCTCCACTAATTTGGAGAATCATTGCAAGAAACTACTAAATGGAAAAGTTGGGAAAGAGCTTATCGAAATGTGAGAATTTGCAACAGGGCATCAGGGTAATTAGTGCAGTTCAACACTAAACGGGTGCGTTATGCTGTGTTGCACTAAATGGGAGAAATGGGGCAGGGAGATTTAGAGTAGCGCACCCCTAAA
>NW_025184509.1:0-2755 GCF_004010195.1 Chiloscyllium plagiosum | reverse complement strand
GTTAAGTTACTGTATTTTACATTAAGATTAAACATCAGCACAACATAGTTGGCCAAAGGGCCTGTTCTGTGCTGTGCGTTTCTATGTTCGATCAATGTTTGGATTGCTCTTTCTGCCCGGCCATTAGATGGTGGACTTTATGGAGTCGTCTGAACATTCCGGATGTCATTCAACTCAGAAAAACAATACCGGAATTCCCTGCCGGAAAATAACATTCCATTGTCCATGACCTATGTTTCCAGGTGTCCAAGTGTCGCGCATGATCCTCACAGCTTTTCAAACATCATTGCAGAGTTTGCTGAATGACTCTAACTACAATAAACATTGAACCCATGAAAGGACCGGGATCGTCCAGCATTTACACAGCCATTCCCGGCTGGCGGTAATTTTGATTCTTGTTGGTACTCTGGGAACTGCCGCACTCTCGTGGCAATGTTGACATCCAATCCGAACTGCCGCACTCTCGTGGCAATGTTGACATCCAATCCCGTCTACCAGAAATAACCTCTCGCCAGCACTTCATTTTTGAAACCTTCGCATGATCACGCTGCTGTTCAGCTCATGGCTGGAAGAGACCATTGGTCATAGTAATCCCTTTTGCTTTGCATAATAAAATGCTGTTTTTTTTAATTGAGGACTTGGGTATTTTTCCAGCTCTGTAAATTAGTTTACAGTTTGCTTAAAATTTCCACAATGGGAAACCGAGCAATTAGTTTTCACAATAGCTAGGCCTGGTGTTGCCCGTTTTGCAAAGTGATCTGGGTTGATGATTCCTCCCCTTTCCCACCTCCTGATTTCTGACTCTGCTTTTCCCTGTCGGTTAAATGGCACAGAGCGGGCCTCACAGAATCGGGGAATTGCTTTCTGCTCAACATGTAAAGGTGCCCTTGGCCCCTTTGGGAATCCCAAACCGTCCTGCAAAAGCTGTAGGAAATTCGTTCAGACTTCTCTCCAGCAGCCATGTTCTTATCGAAAAATGCTGAATCAATCAAAGTGAACCTCTCTCAAACAATTTTTCCCGTCAGCCTTGGCCCAAGACTTTTACCACAATTATTGGGAACTGAACCCGCTGCTTCTCATGCGAGACCAGAACTGACGTTGTCCCCCTAATCTGTAAGCTTTCCTCGGGCTAGGTTCTCAGTCTAGCCAAGGTCTTACACACACTTATGAATTTCAGTACCAAACGAACTTTGTTAAAGATTGGTTCTGCACTCACTGGTACAACTCTGCTGGTATCTACCGCCATGAGTACCAGGTGACCTTTTACTCAGACGTTCATTTTGATGTTTTCTAATCTGGATGTTGCTTAGCAATTTCGACCCAGCTTTAGGTAGGATTTCCAGGGTATGCGCTCTAATGGACATTTGCCTATCAGTTATCTTGCTCACTTCTGGTGTAGTGCTACTCTCTCACTATCTCAAGAATGCAAACCACAGCAAGTACAATGGCTTATCAGCTGTGATACTGATGAAAGTGTTGACGGTTTGGCCGAGGTGTGGCTTTGTTTTGAGGTTTTGATGTGGGCTGATCTGGAGACCATCTGTTCAGATATGTCTCGAGACAATACAATTGCCTTCACTCAAATGGTACCCCCCTAGCTCTGGTGGTCTGGTGAGATTGTCTACTTGTCCTGACATGCCATCAGTGAGGTGTATCCATGCCTTGCAGCTGATATGCTCCACTCGATGCATTTTCGAATGACAAAGCCATTTGAAACGTTTGTTTGAAGTCCAGTTGGATTTCAGCTAGTAAGCTCTGTTGCATGTATACCTCGTCCATCTTACTGTCGTCGCCAATGAAGTAATTCCACAGTGGTCTTTATCCCGTCACCAAGTCATCCTTTATTTTTTCATGTTAAGTACTTGATACTGGTCTTATTTCTTCAAAGCCAGCTCTCAGAGTAAACAGAATCGTTGACCCTCCTGTTTTCTTTTCATTTCTTTTTTTTCTTTTATTTTTCTCTTTTTAGGAAAACACCCGGGTGGCCAGTGATAAACACTGCCCTTCACATCAAAGGGCAGTGCTGTGTGATCAAAAACAGCGAAGGGGAGGGTTGGGACTAAATCAAAATAGAATTGGAGGGAGAAATGATGCACTCCACTCCCAGCGGCGCCCACCTCTCCCTGAACAACTCCAGGGTGTTGGTCGACACCGCGTGCTCCTTCTCCAAGGACACGTGGGCTCTAACGTAACCCTCCTGTTTATTTATTTATTTATATACTTTTTTCTGTTTTTTACAGTGAAAGACACAAAGTTGACAAATCTTTATTCAATTTCCACCACCAGGAAGATAGGAAAACACCCGGGTGGCCAGTGACAAGCACTGCCCTTCACATCAAAGAGCCGTGCTGTGTGATCAAAACAGTGAAGGGGAGGGGGGGCTAGGGACTAAATCAAAATAGAATTGGAAGGAGAAATGGTCCACTCCACTCCCTGCGGCGCCCACCTCTCCCTGAACAACTCCAGGGTGTTGGTCGACACCGCGTGCTCCTTCTCCAAGGACACGTGGGCTCTAACGTAATCCTCCTGTTTATATCTGTCAGCCAGGGCTCCCTGATTGTACAAGGATTGCAACCACCAAACAAGGAACACAATCACGACACTTCCCACAATCTCGGCGGCATTCAAACTCCTCACCAGTCAGAACCCTACATAACTGGCACCTTGGCACACTAACCAATTAGCACTGAATAAACTTGATGTTGTACATCACTCACCACCTTGCCCCTTACCCGTACAACACAGTCAAATCGCA
>NW_025184508.1:0-2755 GCF_004010195.1 Chiloscyllium plagiosum | reverse complement strand
TACCACTACAGTTAATGTCTAACACATTGCTTTTTGGGTTTGGTAGTATATTGTTGCTCATTTTACTGAATAGAGAGGAAAGGCCCATTGCATTTGCATCAAGGTCATTAGCAAAGACAGTGGAGGATCATGCTCAAGCTGAAAAATAAGGACTAAACATTGTATTTGGCATAAAAATGTTTACCCGTTTCCGGTATGGCAGCCAGGTCATATTTCTGACCAAGAACAGACCTTTAGTCTCCATATTCCGGCTGTGCACTGGGATTTGATCAATGGTGACTGCACAGTTGCAGAGATAGGCACTCACTGTGTCAACCCACTCTTATGAGATCAGATACCAACTGACGGAGAAGTAGGGCAACGCAAATGCTTTGGCAAGGCTACTAATAGAATTAAAGATGTTCCTGACTAGAACCTGAAAATTATGTACCTTTTCCAGGATGGTAAGGTGCCAGTGTCAGTGAATCAGGTGCAGAACACTACTCAGTGACCCAGTTTTAAGCTGAGTGTTGAACATGGTTTTGAGTGGGAGGACCATCATGGTAACTGTGCAGAATTAAGCCCTTACCTGTCCAGGAGGTTGAAGCTTTCTGTATGAGATGGGTATTTAATATGGGGGAATGAGAGTTATTGTCCCTCTGAGGAAAGGTGCACCAAGGGCACCTCAATGTGGCACAAATGAGAGAGAAAGCCAGAAGCCACTTTTGGTGGCTGAAAATGAACTCCCAGATTGAGGGAAAAGCAAGGTCATGTGAATCCTATGCATTAATAAGGATGGTGCTGCAGTTGTCTCTCCTTCACATATGGGAATGGTCGCAAACATCTTGGCAGCAGATTCACATCAATTTTGTGGGACCAATAGACGGACGGATTGTTATGAGTCATCTCGGATGCCAACTTCAAGTGGTCTGTGGTAGCAGTCATGAAGTCTGCATCAGCAAAATCAACAATAGACCAACTGAATTTTTAAACTTCATTTGTGAGATGTGGGTATCAATGGCTGGCCACCATTTGTTGCCCATCTCTAGTTGCCCTTGGACTGCCAAATTAATATACTAGGAAAAGTCAAAGGAACTGCCATTGAAGCTGGGAATAATTGCACTATGGACATATATAGAACAAGTGGTGCCACTGAACGTACAGGTAAGGGGTCAGTACATAGAATTGCCAC
Organism: Chiloscyllium plagiosum; assembly: GCF_004010195.1. Taxonomy (NCBI): domain Eukaryota; kingdom Metazoa; phylum Chordata; class Chondrichthyes; order Orectolobiformes; family Hemiscylliidae; genus Chiloscyllium; species Chiloscyllium plagiosum. The sequence goes on along the minus strand of NW_025184508.1, from coordinate 1,584 downwards.
TGTACATTGTAAAAGGTGAATACCCAGCAATATTTGGCTGTTCCTGGTTACAGATATTAAAGTTGATGTGATTAATTGGTTGACTGCCTCAAACATGAGTTTGTAAGAGATCCTGGACAAGAGCAAAGATATTGGGGGACATGAAAGGTGTTGAAATTAAATTATAACTGAAGCCAGAGGCTTGTCCTCAGAGCCTGAAAGCATGTCTGGTACTGTACGCCATGCAGCCTGAGGTGGAGGTGGGACTGGAGTGGCTCATGAATCTGGGAATCTGTAACTTCCAGTGAATGAGCAACTCCCATCATTCCAATCTTAAAAACATATTTGTGCAGTGAAGATTTATGGTGACTTTAAGGTACCAATCAAGCCAGCCCTCACTGAGGACCTATTCAGTGGACAGGATGAGGGAAAGACATTTTCAGAAATATATCAGTCACAGTCCTACTTATAGATGGGGTCACGAAGAAGTGACAATAGTGACACCCAGGAGACTGCTCCACGACAAGTGACTTCCTGTTTGCATCAGGTCAGCGCTAGCTCAGTTCCAGAGGACAATGGATCAAAGCATAATGGATCAAGTATTTAAATTGGGTGCCAGAAGTCCAGTGTTATCTGGGTGACAGTTTGATTACTGAATCCTTCGAAGAAAAGCATTTGATAAATAGAAAGGCATCCCTAAAAAGATTGTACGAGTATGGCCTTAAATGTGTCTTTTTTAAAAAAAACACATTGTAGAGTACCAGGGCCATGTAATTGATGGCAAGGGAGTAGAAAAGTCATCCAAAATGATGGAGATTCTCAGCCCCTCCCCCAGAGAATGTGTCAAGTGAGCTTATTCTTGGAAATTGTCAATAATCTCAGTTGAGACACATTCTGTAGTCGAAGAGGCTCCATGATGGTTGTCATCAGTTTGAGTGCCTTATAAAATCCATAGTGTGTTTCCTGTGGCAAGGTCATGTCTGAATGTGTTAATGCCCTGCATCAGATGTTGGGAAAGGTCAGCCATGGAAATGGATTCAAGCTGAGGCGGGAATTGAACCCGGGTCTCTGGCGCTGCGAGGCAGCAGTGCTAACCACTGTGCCACCGTGCCGCCCACAAATTGTTTTGATTTTGTTTCTGATTATAGTATTCGGAGTTCTTTTTTAGATTTTATTTTCAGTCTTTATGTAGATCACTGATTAGGATGGCAAGGTGGCTCAGTGGTTAGGACGCTGCCTCACAGTAACAGGGACCTGGGTTCAATTCCAGCCTTGTCTGTGTGGAGTTTGCACATTCTCCTTGTGTCTGTGAGGGTCTCCTCTGGATGCTCCAGTTTCCTCCCACAATCCAAAGATGTGCAGGTTAAGTGAATTGGCCATGCTAAATTTCACCATAGTGTTCAGAGATACGTAGGTTAGGTGCATCAGTCAGGGGTAAACATACAGTAATAGGGTAGAGGGATGGGTTACACTTCAGAGGATTGGTGTGGACTTGTTGGGCCAACAACCTGTTTCCACACCGTAGGGATTCTATGATTCAGTCAATTAATTAATCCCATCTTGAATATTCTGCTCTCGTTTTGGCTCCAGAATGTGTTCTTTGAA
>NW_025184507.1:0-2755 GCF_004010195.1 Chiloscyllium plagiosum | reverse complement strand
CATTGTGACTCTCTCTGAAACACACTGTCACACATTCTGACAGAGTGTGACACAATGAGACACTCTCTGACTCTCTTTGAAACAGACTTTCACATTCTCTGGCACAGGCAGAAACAGACTGTGACACTCTCTTACACAGGCAGGGACACACTGTGACACACTCAGACAGACTGTGACAAACTTAAACACTCTCTGAGAGACTGTGACAGACTGTGACGCTCTCTGAGACACATTGTGATACTCTCTGAAACATACTGTGACACTCTCTGACACAGGCAGAGACACACTATGACACTTTCTGACAGACTATGACACACTGAAACACTCTCTGAGAGACTGTGACAGACTGTGACACTCTCTGCGACACATTGTGACACTCGGTGAAACACACTGTGACACAGGCAGAGACACACCATGACACTCTCTGTCAGATTGTGACAAACTGAAACACTCTCTGAGAGACTGTGACAGACTGTGACACTCTCTGAGACACACTGTGACACTCTCTGACCTTCTCTGAAACAAACCGTGACACTCCCTGACAGAGTGTGACACATTGTGACACTCTCTGACACTCTCGGAAACACACTGTGACATTCTCTAACTTAGCCAGAAACAAAGTGTGACAATCTCTGACACAGGCTGTGACACACTGTGACACTCTCTGTCGGACTGTGACACATTGAAACACTCTCTGAGAGACTGTGACAGACTGTGACACTCTCTGAGACACACTGTAACACTCTCTGACATTCTCTGAAACACACTGTGACACTCACTAACACAGGCATAAACAGACTGTGACAAACTCTGACACAGGCAGAGACACACTGTGACACTCTCTGTCAGACTGTGACACACTGAAACACTTTCTTCGAGACTGTGACAGACTGTGATACTCTGAGACACACTATGACGTTCTCTGAAATACACTGTGACACTCTCTGAAACTGACTGTGACATTCTTTGACACAGGCAGAAACAGACTGTGACAATCTCTGACACAGGCAGAGGCACACTGTGACACTCTCTGACAGACTGTGACACACTGAAACACTCTCTGAGAGACTGTGATACACTGAAACACTCTCTGAGACACATTTTGACATTCTCTGACACTCTCTGAAACACACTGTGAAACTCTCTGACTCTCTCTGACACACACTATGACACACACTGACTCTCTCTGGCACTCTGTGAGGCACAGTATGACATACTGTGACACTCTCTGACACTCTCGGTGACATACTGTGACACTGTCTGACAGTCTGTGATACACGGAAAGACTCTCTGAGAGACTGTGACACTCTGAGACACACTGTAAAACTCTCTGACATTCTCTGAAACACACTGTAACACTCTCTGACAGACTGTGACACTCTCTTACACTCTCTGAAACACACTGTGACACTCACTAACACAGGCAGAAACAGACTGTGACAATCTCTGACACAGGCAGAGACACACTGTGACACTCTCTGTCGGACTGTGACACACTGAAACACTCTCTTCGAGACTGTGACAGACTGTGATACTCTGAGACACACTATGACATTCTCTGAAATACACTGTGACACTCTCTGAACCAGGCAGAGACACTCTCTGACACACTCTGAAACAGACTGTGACACTCTCTGACCCAGGCAGAGACACTGTGACACTCTCTGACAGACTGTGACACAATGTGACACTCTCTCAAACACACTGTGACACTCTCTTACACAGGTAGAGACACACTGTGACACTATCTGACAGTCTGTGATGCACTGAAACACTCCCTGACAGTCTGTGATACACTGACACACTCTCTGTTAAATACTGTGTCAGACTGTGACACTCTCTGAGACACACTGTGACACTCTGACATTCTCTGAAAGACGTGACACTCTCTGACACAGGCAGACACACACGTTAACACTCTTTGACAGACTATGACACACTGAAACACTCTCTGTTAAATACTGTGACAGACTGTGACTCACTCTCAGACACACTATGACACTCTCTGACAGACTGTGATACAATGAAACACTCTCTGTTAAATACTGTGACACATTGTGACTCTCTCTGAAACACACTGTCACACTTTCTGACAGAGTGTGACACAATGAGACACTCTCTGACACTCTCTGAAACAGACTTTCACATTCTCTGGCACAGGCAGAAACAGACTGCGACACTCTCTTACACAGGCAGGGACACACTGTGACACACTCAGACAGACTGTGACAAACTTAAACACTCTCTGAGAGACTGTGACAGACTGTGACGCTCTCTGAGACACATTGTGATACTCTCTGAAACATACTGTGACACTCTCTGACACAGGCAGAGACACACTATGACACTTTCTGACAGACTATGACACACTGAAACACTCTCTGAGAGACTGTGACAGACTGTGACACTCTGTGACACATTGTGACACTCTCTGAAACACACTGTGACACAGGCAGAGACACACTATGACACTCTCTGTCAGATTGTGACACACTGAAACACTCACAGAGAAACTGTGACAGACTGTGACACTCTCTGAGACACACTGTGACATTCTCTGAAACAAACTGTGACACTTCCTGACAGAGTGTGACACATTGTGACACAATCTGACACTCTCTGAAACACACTGTGACATTCTCTAACTTAGCCAGAAACAAAGTGTGACAATCTCTGACGCAGGCTGTGACACACTGTGACACTCTCTGTCGGACTGTGACACACGCTCTTTGAGACTGTGACAGACTGTGGAACT